>NW_010168391.1:2297-28178 GCF_000695765.1 Mesitornis unicolor
CATCCGCTCCTAGGAAGCAGACCTCGTTTAAGGGCTCTCAGATGGACAGCAGCAGTCGCAAGTCACTTGGGCCAAGCGTGATTTCCTGTTGCGAGGGTGCTTGGAGCTGTGCTGGTCAAAGGCAGCTCTGTTTTGTCACATGATCTGTATTTAGGCTGTGTTTTGCATTCACCACTCGCACTTTAAAACAACCCAAAATACGGCTGGCGCTTGGAGAAGTTGGGTGTGATTGGAGGTGAGCGCGGGGAGATGCTCTTGGTGCCGTGAGGTGTCTGAGGAGGTGGAAATGCTGCGATGAGCGAATGGGCAGTGCTTTTCTGGCACACGGGGAAGCAGATGAGTGGCCACCAGTGTTTGGATAGCACTGGTCTGGTTTCCAGAGAGCAGGGGCTGTCGAGCTGGTGCTTGAGGTGTTCATGGAGATGACCCTGGGTGGAATGTGTCACCGTTTGAAGTGCAAGGTGGCATTTCACCATGTCCTGAGGTGGCTGGCAGGAGGGGAGGGCAGAGCACGGGCCAGAAGATCTCTCTGCGTGGCTGCACCCAGTTTCTGATGGCAGGACCTGGCCGGAGATGCCATGTGGGCTGTTTGTCCTTTCTGAAAGGGGTCCTCCTGTGTCCCATGCTGCCCCACTTTGTGATGGTCACTGGTTTTTTCAGCCATAAGGGATCTAAAAAGACTTACTAAAGCAGTGAGAGAGTCCATCAGCTGCATCTGTGTGTGAAGGACACGGTGAAAATAATCTCAAGGGACATGGAAATAGTTCTTGTTTGGCGGCTTCCACGTGCAGGGAGGGTGAACAGTGGCTGGGTTGCTGCACCTACTGAAACCCTCCAGTGTCCAAGAACAAGTCTGAATTCAGTCAAAGCTGAAGAACCGGGCAAAGTTTAGAAAGATGCTTGGTGCAAACTCCTGTTCCTGGTCCAAGGATCCTGGTATCTGCTTCTGAAAACAGCCAGGGCAAACTGTCCAGGGTCCAATCCAACAGCAAGGCCTCTCACCGGTGCCAGTGAACTTCTGGTGTGCCCACTGAATGAATCTTGTGTTTGGGAAGTAGACCCTGGGGTGAAATGGCATCTATTACCCAAGCAAATGCTGTCTGGGAGGGGTTCCTCTTGCCTGCTGTCTGCCATCTGAAAGTGGTGTCTTCTTCAGTGTAGTTCCCCAAGATCTCAGGAGAGACCAGTGCTGCCTGGAGGTGATGAGACCACATCTGCAATCTTGTGTCCAGTGCTGGTCCTCAGTTCAAAAGGACAGGAACTGCTTGAAAGAGTCCAGCAGGGCCACAAAGATGCTGGAGCGAGTGGAGCATCTCCTGCTGAGGAGCGGCTGAGGGAGCTGGGGCTCTGGAGCTTGGAGCAGAGGAGACTGAGGGGTGCCCTCATTCCTGGGGATCCATTGGGAAAGGGCAGTGTCAGGAGGAAGGAGCCAGGCTCTGCTCTGGGATGGCCAATGGCAGGACAAGGGGCAATGGTCCCAAGCTGGAGCACAGGAGGTTCAAGCTGCAGATGAGGAGAAACTTTGTGAGTGTGAGGGTTCTGGAGCATGGCCCAGGCTGCCCAGAGAGGTTGTGGAGTGTCCTTGTGTGGAGACACCCAAAGCCCTGGCCGTGTTCCTGTGTGACTGCTCTGGTGATCCTGCTCTGGCAGGGGTTGCACTGGGGGGGCTTTGCAGGGCCCTTCCAGCTCCTCACATTCTGTGATTCTTTGATGCTAATCCCATCCCTTTGGGCTGTGTGAGTGATTTTCTTGCAGTTGATGGTGGAGAAACCTTCTCTGCTGACTCAGACCCTTGGTGGGCAGGAGATTAATCCCACCGCCAGCCATGCAATGGGAAAACCAACTGCTCCCTTTTGCAGTGGATTTGGCTGAATTGGCACAGGGTTATCATAGACGTGAGTCCTTCCTGTTGGTTTGGCACCCTGAGGTGGCCCTGCTGTCCAAGGACCCAGCTGAATTGCTGGCTCCTGAGTGTTGGTCATATGAACATGAGCATGAACCAGCCTTGAGAGCACACAGTCTTAGAGAGGCAAGGGGATGGAAAACCTGGAGGAAAAAATGGGTATCTTATTCTTTGGGAACATATTTTTCCTCCTCACATCTGTTGTTCTGCTTTCTCCTGCCTTCTCTCCCCCAAATTTGCACTTTGTCATTAAAACCAGGGAAGAAGAAAACGCGATATGCATATGACATTTCACTAAAGTGCTCTCTGTGCTCGTAAAACCCGACAGTTTCCCTGCGTGGCGTTCGTCTGTAATCGATGAGGAGGCTTTCGGATCAACAGGAGCTGGAGGTTGTGCTCCCTGGAGCTCAGCACTCTGCACGAGGAGGTGGGGTTGCCTGGTGCTCGGTCTGCTTTCACCTGCAGAAGGAAATCGAAGCAGCAATGAAGGGAACTCGGTGAGGCAGAATGAAATCAGAAAGCTCCAAACTCACTTTCTTAGCCTTATTCCAGCCCCGTTTCGGTGTTGGGTGGTGATGGTCCAGATGCAGCTTCCAGCTCGGGAGGTCCTGAAGCTCTCCAGAAGCAGGGCAGCTCTTGCTGCGCCTTCCTAGGGGTCGCCAGCCTCTGCCAGAGATGAGATAGAGGTGAAAGCTGTGGTCCGGTGCACGCTGGCTCGTTTTGGAGTCCTTGGGGATGTGCCACCAGTGGTAAGACTGGAACCCTGGGTACCTCAATGGGCCTGACACTGATTTCCACCTCCCAGACCCATCTCTCTCTCTTGAAACCAGCCTGGTGTTGCGTAGATGCCTTGTTATAAACCTAGGGGAGTAAAACTTGGGGGAGACAGAACGGCTTTCCTGCTGCTTGAGGCCCATCCTGGCTCCTGTGCAGCATTGGCACATCCACAGCGGCCTTCATTTCCTTCATTTCCATCGGCTTTGGAGAAGGCAGCGACTGGTGAAGGGGAGAAAGGGAAATAACTTAAGCTAAATCCTAGGAGAAGAGATGTCTCCAAGTGGGGATAAATGATCTGAATACTTGGCTGCTTCCTAAGAGGGACTGAAACCTGCTGAGATGTCAGACCAGGTTGGACCGAGCCCGGGACGTGATCAGGCAAGGAGGGATGGGTTCTGGATGTTCTTGGCCACCAAAACTGGCCCCTTCCCTCCATAGGAAACCTGGCCAGGGCTGACTGCAGATCTGCTGCAGAAGCATCGTCCTGTCCTGCCTGAGCTCTGGGATGGGGACAGGGGCATCAAAATGACAACTAAACGGCAGAAGGGCTTTTCGAGAGGGTGATAGAGTGTAAGATGGAGTATTAAGCCCGTCTCCAAGCATAATTAAACCTGCAGTTGGAGGGTCTGTCACATTGCTTCAGACCCTTGGAGGAAAAAAAAAAAATAAAAATACTCAGTTGCTGGCTTCATTAGTAATTAAATGTCCAATTACTGTCTGCAATGTTTCTGCTTTGCTGAACTCCACAACTGCATTCATAACCAGCCCTGAGGAAGGCCTCTAATCTGTGCCATTGTTCTTCGAGTGGTTTGCACATGCAGGAAGAGAAAAGAAAAATCAGGCAGACATCTCTAATATGGAGAGGAGAAGGGGGAAGGGGTGGGGAGCGGAGGAAATCAAATCAGCATCTTCTACCTCCCTCCTCCCCCCGAGGTAGGATCTCTGCCAAGCCCACAGAGAAGCCCTCAGGCCCCTCGAGCATGCAAATGTAATTTTCTATCCAGACAACACAGTGGTGGCTTGGGGTTTTTTTATTTTTTATTTTATTTTTATATAAAATGAAGTCCACCCCCACCTCCCCCTGCAAAACCTCCTCAAATCCCCGACTGCACAACAGAAGCAAGGAGAAAATTACAATGAAAGGAGGAGAAGCCGGCAGGGGGAAAAAAGAAAGAAATAAAAGCAGCAGCCCGCTAACAGAAAGAGAGATGGAGCGAAAATTGAGATGAATATGCAGTGTCCAGAGTTTAAATAGACATAAAAGATAATGAAGGGGGGAGCGGGGAGGGGAGATTGTAATCAAACAGAATGATTTTGGGCCTCTTCAATCATCCCTGGTTTGCAGGCTGTCATTTTATACAAATTAGAGCCGGGGTAATTTTATAAATATTCACTGGGATTGCAGTGCCGTTCATTACAGGGAAGGGACCCTTCCCGGGGCCCGCTGCGCCGCTCGCCTTTTGTTCGCTTGAACAACAGGGAAGCCACTGACGGGGTGGGATCCGCGCCCCCTCCTCTCCTTGCACCCAGAGGGGCTGGGGTTTCGGGTGGGTGCTCTGAGGGATGGGATCCTTCACCCCTGGCCAGGGTGGCCCTTGAGGACGGGGTGGAAATGCCCTTTTGGGGGATAAAACCATAGCCTGGGAGCTGGCTCTTCGCCTCATCTAGGGGGAGGACCTCAGTTTTTAATCCAGGCAGGCCCTTATTGAACCAGTAACAGCTCAAAACCATTCGGGTTTAAATAATTGCCACATTTTTTAATTGTTTTTCTCTTTTTTTTTATCCCCTGCTTCGAGCATGGCTGTTGAATTGAACTCCTCTTCCTGCTCCAGTCCGGCCCAGGTCTGCGCCGCACATGTCTGGCACCACGCTGGGGCCGGTTCCTCTCATACATAACCAATCAAAGATGTATTCAGGGCTGTTGGGAGGAAACCGGCGATGATTACAACCCGAGAGATCCAAGCCTTTTGCTGACTGCTCGCCCTCGCGTATTATGAAATTCCTCTTAGAAGGGCAGACAAAGCCTTTCGAGCCCGTGTGTGGTGATGGCCTCGCTCGGGTGTCTGCCTTTAACTGCTTCACAATGTCAGCATCTCCTCTCCGGAAAAAAAAGGCCAGCGTATCCTATTGTAGCGTGTCAAGTACCCAAACTCTGCCATTCAGCAGCCTGGCGATGGCTGTAACCCATCCTGGGCTCGTCACCGTAATGCAAGGAGATGGCTCTGCCACTTGGTAGCCGCCGGCGGGAGGAAGGCGAAGCCGACCTAGAGGAGAAACATTCATTTAAATATTTGATTACGCCTTAGCCCGCCGGTGGGATGGCTTGTCCCTTCTGCAGGACGGCTGGACTGCGGAGGAAATCAGGGTGACGGTGTCGTGTGTGGTTATGGTTGATGAAGCCGGCTGTGAGAAGTGGTGCTGTGGTGTCTGAGGGGTTGGGACGGCTCTGCTGCTGCTGCAGGGAGCAGCTTCTCCATCAGTTTGGGCGCTGGCGCTGCCACACATCTGTGTGCCAAACCCAGGAAGAGCAGCAAACCACCTGGTGGGGGCTAAAAACATTTATTTTTTTTAATTTTCAGAACTTATCTTTTAATTATTTCTCTTTAGATGTGAAAAATATGAATTCAAATCTGAAAGCCAATATGAGTTCTTATGGTTACGCAGGTAGTCCCAGAGTCCAGCTTGAACCTTACAGTAAAACCAGCTAACTTAACCTAACCAAAGGGAATATTTGGGGTTTTTGTTGTTGGTTTTGTTAGGTTTTTCTCCCCTGAATGTGGGAACATCACTGGGGCAGAGCGCAGAAAAGCGGTTGCACATGTAGAAGTTTCCTTCTGGAGCCGCAGTGACTGTGGCATCTGCCTGCGCTGTGGAGGGTCCTGTCTCTCCAGATGATAACCCCAGCTCAAAGGGCTGGCAGAGGTCCCCAGTGTGTTCCCAGGGCTCAGCTGGAGCTGCAGGGGTCTGGTCTGGAGTGAGGTGCTGGGTTCTGCCCCCAGCAGTGGTTTTGTGTTGGACTGGGACATCATAAGGACAAACTTTGTGAGTGTGAGGGTTCTGGAGCATGGCCCAGGCTGCCCAGAGAGGTTGTGGAGTGTCCTTGTGTGGAGACCCCCAAAGCCCTGGCCGTGTTCCTGTGTGACTGCTCTGGTGATCCTGCTGTGGCAGGGGTTGCACTGGGGGAGCTTTGCAGGGCCCTTCCAGCTCCTCACATCTGGGATCATCTCAGGTCCTTCTGCCTGCTGCTTTCCCCTCTGGTGTTGATTCAGCCCAAACCTTCCTGTTGAAGATACTGCCCAGCAGTGCAGGGGGTGTTCCCCAGCCTGGTCCCCTCATTTGGGCCACACCACCATCTCTGGCTGCTCTAATTCACAGCCTGGTGTACACAGAATCCTTCGAGGCCCTGATGTTGGAGGCTGTGTGCTCTTTGGAGCTGCTGGGCCATGTACTTCCTGGCTTAGCAGCACCGTTGCTGGGGTCCCTCGTCCCTTTTGTGTTTGGAGGCGTCTTCAGCTCCTTGTGGGCCTGATGTAGAGCAGCAGAACTGCTTATTTGCTGCTTTTATCCAGGGTTTTCCTGTCGTGGCAACGTTTGGTCTGTGGAATGCATCCCAAACCCACACGGAGAGTGTCCTCCTTGATCTGTGGGTTGTGATGAAGGAGCTGATGGGGATCAGAGGGATCGAGGGCATGAAGGTGTGGGGTGAACTGGTGCCCTGTCTGCTGCTGTTGTCCCTGTTGCTTGGACTGGTGCACATGTGCCAGCCAGACCATGCAGAACCCAGCCCAGAACCTGTGGCCAATGCTCCCTTGTGCAATGGGGGTCCCATGGGTGGGTGTGAAGGTTGAGGTTGTAAGGGGGAAGGACGTTAGGGTTGACCCTGTAAGCTGCCAGCTTTTCTCTTAGGTCTTGGTCTCTTTTTGGGGTGTGTTGCCTGACTCCTCTTGGGCTTTCCCATCTGAAATGACTTTGCCGGCCAAGCTGGGCTGGTTTTTCTTCTCATTTGGTTCCAGGGACATTAAATCTTTTGAAAAGTTTTATTTGAGGTTTTGGAGACTATGACAACACCTTTCTGACCACCAGGATTTACTGCGAGGAAACTTCAGCCTGGGCCTGCAGGATCTCGGTTGCTCCAACATCGTCTAAATTGGAGATGTACCAGGATTTCTTGAGAAGGGGCTGTTCGTTAGGACTGTGCTGGAAAGCCTTTTTCTGCTCTCCATTAAGAAAACAGAAATCATCTTTTTTGTGACTCTTGAGCTCAGCACTTTGTTGTTGTCCTCGTTTTTGAGCAAAGCTGAGAGGAAAAGTTCTCAAATGGTTCAATATTTATGTGATACTGGGAACAAGGAGTCTTTCCAGTGGAAAAGATAATCCCTTGTCTCAATAAATTCATGGTTTTAAAAAAACTCCTCCTGGCCCTTTTCTGTGGGGACGTTTTTCTGAGGCAGCTTCTTGGGTTCTGAATGGTTTCATCCCTGGACGCTGCTCTGGAGTGGAAAGTTGAACGCTGCGTCATCTCGCTCGAGCAGGGCGATGGACTGCAAAGCGAATCTGAAGAGCCTTAGAAAAGGGCTGTACGAAATGCAGATGTAGGGGATTAGGAAGCAGAGCTGCGCCACATCCCGCGATAAGGAAGGTCGAACTCAGCAGTTTCGGAGCTGTTGCACCAGGGAGGAGCGGGGAGTGATTGGGTTTTGGCTCCCAGCAGCAGGAGCAGAGGCAGAGAAGTGTTTAACATTGACTTGCTCCTTGTGGTGGTGGGCAGCAGCGTTATCCTGTGAGGTTGGGGCAGCAGAGATGGGAATTGCATAGCAGTGTGCTGCTGGGGGCTGTAATCCTGTCTGCTGTTAACCAGAGCGATGCAAAAAACCCCTGGTTTTACCAAGTGTTCTGTGCTCCCAAGTGGTTGGCGTCTCCATGGATGAAAACACAACTGCTGGCAGCCATCTACTGCTGCTGTTTGGGAGATGCAAAGGGAGAGAAGAGGTTTCCCAGCAATAATGATGTGTTCAGGTAAGGAAATCCTAATGCACGGGTAGCAGGGAGTGCACCCAGGCTGTCAGGTTGTCCTTATGTTCCTCCTGTGCTCCAGCTTGGGACCATTGCCCCTTGTCCTGCCATTGGCCATCCCAGAGCAGAGCCTGGCTCCTTCCTCCTGACACTGCCCTTTCCCAATGGATCCCCAGGAATGAGGGCACCCCTCAGTCTCCTCTGCTCCAAGCTCCAGAGCCCCAGCTCCCTCAGCCGCTCCTCAGCAGGAGATGCTCCACTCCCTCCAGCATCTCATCTCTGTGGCCCTGCTGGACTCTTTCAAGCAGTTCCTGTCCTTGAGCTGAGGGCCCAGCACTGGACACAAGATTGCAGCTGTGGTGTGAGCAGGGCAGAGCAGAGGGGCAGGAGAACCTCTCTGCCCTACCAACAACACTTTGCTCATCTCACTGCAGAAGCAAAGCTGCCGTCAGCCCCTCGTGTCTGGGGTGAGATCTATCGACGTGTCCTGAGGCTGCAGGTACTTTCTGTTTCTATACAGCTCCCAGGGCACAGATCACAAGTGCTGTGATAAAGCCGTTGAGTCGGGTGTCTTTATTTTTCCTCCTGTGATCAGGTTTTTCATCACTTGCCTCTCGCTAACCAGGCAGCTCTGAGAGCTGGGTGGATTTTGGCATTTCCATCTACCCTAAAATGCGTGTAAATCCAGTCCAATGCAGCTTTTGCCATTGGCCCAGCCCCACGAAGCCTAAAGCTCTGCTGCTCCCTTTGATTTTGGGGTGAGCTCCAGGCTCACCATCTCGCTTGGAGCTTAGTGGGGAATCAGAGCAGCTTCCAGATCTGCCTTTTGCTTAGATGAGCCTGTGCTGATGCTGGCTTCGAGCTAAATCAGAGTTTAGCGCTGGTCCACGCGATGCTTTTCCCCTCCTAGCACCTCTTGCCACTCGCTGCTGCCGTAACGTGATGGGAACACGTCTGGGGCGTACAAAAGGGACAGTGTCAGGAACCCCAGGGCAATGCAGCTCTGTGAAACAGCTTCATTGTGCGTGTAAAGCTGACAAAGGCGGCCGTTGTGCTCTCCTAAGAAGCTGCTGTGTCTTCTCTGTCGAGGAAAGCGTCATCCAGGAGGTCTGGGGAGCGGGGACAAGTCCCCCGAGTGGCTCACAGGATGTCCCCTTGCTCGGGATGCCTCGGATGCAAAGACCCCTGCGTGTCCCATCGTAATCCTGCCAGGCACATCCCACCGAGATGGGGAGCTGTGGATGTGGATCTCCTTTCCATCTCCAGCTTCTCATGGGACAGCACGGGGAATCCTTTAGGACTGCTCTGCTGGGTCTCTGTTGCTGTTTCTTCCTCCTGGTTTCCTTTCCAAAAACACGAGTATTTTGTGACGGGCTGGGAAGGACTGAGGCTGTAAAACGCACCTCAGCCACTCCATAAACGCTGCGCAGAAGCACGGCTACTTGAGTTTAGCCAGTTCAGTGTATCAAGTGATCCCTGCAGATTTATTGCATGTTTCCAAACGGATTTGAAATAACTGGATTTAGTGTTTCTGGCCATCCCATGAACCGTCTTAGTTACCGGCCAACTTGCATAAATGTGCCAGTCATGGGCTGCAGCGCATCGGCCAACTTAGCAAATGGTTTTATTTATAGCTGAAAGAGTGAAGCCAAGGAGTATAAATCCCAAAAAAAGTATAAACCGTATCGTGGAAATAATAAACCTCAAATTCATGGAATTTCTAATGTTGCACTGATGGCTAAAAAATCTGTTTAATGGCCGCTGAGTGATATTTGGCTGCAGAGCGGAAACCCCAAAGTTGTCTTAACTCAACAGCGATAGTTTTTAGTGTTTCTGGATGTGCTGGCGCTGAACGTCGTTGCTGAATGATGGAAAGTTGACCTTCTCCTCCGCGTTTCTGCAGCGACCAGATAAGATTTCAGCTCGCAGCTTGGCTGTTTCTGTTGCTGCTCTGGGGCTGCAGCCCAGGACGCGCTGTTGGATGTGGGGCTGTTGATCTGGAGGAGCAGTTGTGTGCCTGGCTGGCTTTGCGGGTGTGAAAGATGCTTGGTGCTGAAAGCCAATGCAGGGAAAGGAGCTGGTGATCAGATCCTGTGCTTCCAGGGCACGGCTGGGCAGCCAAAGGGGCTCCAGCCACGGCTTCATGGATACCAGTGCGTGTAGGACCTTGAGAGGTGAGATCTGGACTGCATCCTCCTCCCCAGTCTCTCCTCGCCGTTGCTGGTGATAGTGCATTTTTAAGCTGTTGGATTCGTTTCCGAGGCGATTCATTAAAGTTTAAGGACGTGATTGCGCATCCTTTCCTCCCAGGTCGGTGTCAGGGCAAATGCGTCGCCTCCTCGCTGCATGGATTATTGATGTGGGAACGTGCAGGACCTGCGTGTGCGTTTCACAGCCGCTGGTTGGCAGATCTGTGTGTAGACGCATTGGTCAGGAATGATTTGCAACAGCCAGAGCTCAGGGTCCCCTTCCTGGGTGGGAGACATGGAGGGAGCGGTGACAACAGAAACCATGGAGGCTTTGTGGTCCCCAAGGCAGGTGGTTGTAGCCTGGTGATGCTTTGAGGGTGTGGGTGCTGCTTTGTGTCATGGTTTGGGGCTGGGCTGGGCACTAAACCCTGGCCAGACGCTCTCTGTGAACCCCTCTGCCCTCCCCAGAAGGGAAGAGAAAAGAGAAGAAGGGAGAGAGACTGCACGGGTTGGAAAAGAAAACAACAGGTTTGATGAAACAATAATACTGATACTGCAGGATAATGATGGAAATAGGAAATAATGGAATAGATACAGAGATGTACAAATAGATCTACAAAACCAATCTAAAATCCTCCCCCAATGACCATGACGTCCCCAGAGGCTCTGGGAGCACTGGAAAAGTCCCAGTGTGGAGCCAGCAGCAGTGGGAGCTGATGCAGGAACACAGGGCTCAGGATGAGAGGCAGGCGAAGCAGCAGGGTCTGCTGGGCCTTGGGCCATTGCAGGGGTGGAGAGGGAAGGAAGGGTCCAAGGTGGAAGGGTCAGCCCCTGGGGATCCCTGGGCTTTGCACTGAGGCTGGCGTGTGTGGGATGCAATCCCTGGTTGGGCAGGTTTGGGTCTGCTCCTCGTGTAGGTGCAGACACGGCCCCCATGGTGAGACAGTGGCCTTGTGCTGCTCACTTGTAGCAGCACCCAGTGTGTGGAAAACCATGCTGCTGGTTTCAGTGAGTTCAGCCCCTGAGAAGAGACTGAGCTGGAAAGTGAAATCACTCAATAGGAAATCAGTTCTGTTAGCTCACACCAGGATAGCTGTGACTGCAGGGAGCTCAGGGTGCTCGTGTGGCCGTTTCCCCTGGCCCAGCTGACCAGCATCAATGTACTCCATAGTGTCCATGGTGTGTCCATGGTGTGTCCATGCCCTCTGTACCTTCAGGTGGTGGTTGAGTCACCTCCCTATGGTTGGGTGTCCTGGCACCAGACAAGAGCTCTCCCAGTGGCCAGGGTCCTTCCTCTCTGCAGCTCATCTGTCCTTGCTTGTGCTTTGTCGGCCATGCCCTGCATGCGGCCACAACTTCCCATTCAAGAGATGCTCTCTCGAAACCGAGTTCTCTTTTATTTATTTAATTTTTCTTTAATTTATTTTCGGGCTGAGTTCAGTGGAGCGGGTTTTTGCCGTTTCTCTGGGTTCTGGTGATTGACGTTGCGTTTGAACACTGCATTCAAAGCTAATACTTCTTGCAGATGCTGAGATAAGTATCTGTAAATCTTTGCATTTACCGTTATCCCCAATTTTCTTGTGCAGCGCCTGCTGTCACCATATAAGGGTATTTATCCTGCACCTAATCTGATTGGAAAATAAGGCTTTGAAACAGAAAGGCAAAGCCACATTTCGGATGGTGTTAGAAATGTCAGTTGTGGATGCTTAAACAGCCCTGATTGCCTCCAGGCTTCAGGGCGCTGGGGTTTTCAACCCCCTATTGTTGGCTCTAAAGCTGCTTATTGGAGTGAGCGGGTCCGAAGGACACCATGTGCTGCAGCTCCTCAAAGCTGCGGGGATGGCCTCCTTACCTCCCAGCCGGTCCAGCTTTAACCCTGGGCTGAGGTGGCGCGGGGCCGAACAAAGAGCGGCCGCTTTCAGCTGCAGCAGAATAAAAAGCCGTTATTTCAGCATAATGCTCTGCTCCTTCCCTTCAAGGATTTCCTAAGGACTTGACCAGTATCGAGGCCTGGGCAGTCACCACTGTGACCGAGAGCCGGAGAAGTGGCTGTGTGTGGGCATCTGAAGAGTTCAGCCTCTGCACCGGGGCTGTTTCGAGCCTTGCGGTCCCTTGTGAACCTCATACCTGTAAGAGGCCAAGGTATTGCAGGACAGCGAGGGTGTTCAGGGCAAGAAGAGCCTCCTGATTTGCTTTGCACTGCACCCATTTCTTAGCCTTGTTCCAGCTCCTTGGTTCTTGTCGGTCCTCGCTGGGTCTTACGTTGGGCTGGTGGCTGTGGGATCGAGGATGCTCCCTGCACAGGCTGGGTTAAGTCCTCAAGCAGGGGAGGGGGAAAGCTTGCACTGCTCACTCAGACACCACCCTGGGGATGGTGGAAACCCAGCCGGTGTTTCTTGGGCTGGTTGTACCCAACCCTCTGCTACCGTCACAACATGAGGTGGGTGATGGGGTGGGATGGAGGTGTTGCTGCATGGAGGGAGGTGCTTGCTGCCCCGTGTCCCAGTGGTGGGAGGGGAGATGTGGGAACAGGAGGTCCTGGACCTGTCACTGGGTGGGTTAGACCAAATCTCAAGTTAAAGATGGGAGCTCCTCTTACCAATGAGACTGGGAGTCCTTGCTCTTTCCTCCATCCTTCCCTCACAGCATCCCAGGATGTGAGGAGTTGAAGGGCCCTGCAAAGCTGATCCAGTGCAACCCCTCCAGAGCAGGATCACCAGAGCAGTCACACAGGAACACGGCCAGGGCTTTGGGTGTCTCCACACAAGGACACTCCACAACCTCTCTGGGCAGCCTGGGCCATGCTCCAGAACCCTCACACTCACAAACTTTGGCCTCATCTTCAGCTGGAACCTCCTGTGCTCCAGCTTGGGACCATTGCCCCTTGTCCTGGCATTGGCCATCCCAGAGCAGAGCCTGGCTCCTTCCTCCTGACACTGCCCTTTCCCAATGGATCCCCAGGAATGAGGGCACCCCTCAGTCTCCTCTGCTCCAAGCTCCAGAGCCCCAGCTCCCTCAGCCGCTCCTCAGCACGAGATGCTCCACTCCCTCCTCATCTCTGTGGCCCTGCTGGACTCTTTCAAGCAGTTCCTGTCCTTCTGGAGCTGAGGGCCCAGCACTGGACACAACATTGCAGCTGTGGTGTGAGCAGGGCAGAGCAGAGGGGCAGGAGAACCTCTCTGCCCTCCAACCACCCCTTCTCATCCAGCCCAGGATGGCGTTGGCCTTCTTGGCTCAAGGGCACATTGCTGGCTCATGGGCATTGCTGCCACCAACACCCCAGGTCCCTTTCTGCTGTGCTTCCCCTGCCTCTGTGCTCCTCCAGGACGCATCAGGAGCTGCTTTAGGCTGTGGGTTTTTCCTCAACTGGTCCTCCAAGCTGGCCCCTCCAGGGCTGCTGTGGTTCAGCCTCTGGGGCTTTCAGCTCTTGCCAGCAGCGAGCGATGCTGAGTTCCCGCTGCTCCCATGGGTGCGGGTACCACCGCAGAGGGGGCGCGTGGCGCTGCGCTCTGTGCCCCTGCCCCGTCCCTCTGGCCAGCATCTCAGGCAGAGAGGGATGGATCAGGTACCACTTCTGCCCTCCCGCAGGGACTGTAAGTCTCTTTCAAAAAAAAATTAGTTTCTTGCCTTTGCGACAAGTTTGGTTGGAAGGGGCTGACCTCCCTTTGCGGAAGGAGAGCCCTTGTCCCTTGTGTCCCTGGGAGAAGCCGCAGCGTGGACCGTTTGTGGCTCTTCCTTTAAACGCAGCGCCGGCGGCTTTGTTTTCTACATTTAGTTTGCATCTAAGACCAGGACATGGCTCATGCTGTGTCCCTGATCCAGTGTTTAAAGCTTTGCTGTGATTTAAGTTTGGCCTGGGCCCTGCAGGGTTTAGCTTAATTTTTTAAAGCTCTCCATGTGAATAATTCCTCGCTGAATGCAGATCGCAAGAGGGGATATTGATTTAAAGCTTTAAAGCTGGTGGTTATGGATTAAAAAAAAAAGAGAGAGAGAGAGGAAAGAAGAGATTTACTGTAGTCAGAGCTGGCTGCCTAAATGCTAGTCCCTTACAGACAGGCTCTTGCTGAGCTAGGTGTGGGAGCAGCAAGGTGAATTTTGGCTTTAAATTGTTGCCTGCTGAGAATCAGCCCTGGGACACGTTTGGCTGTGATTCCCCGTGCCAGGGGAGCGTTCGCTGCGACTCCTGGGCCCAGACTTTGTGTGGGGATGGGCACTGCTGTGGGGCTGACCCGAACCCTGTGGGGGACTGGGGTGGGATGCGCTGGGTCGGGGTGGTGCTGCCGTGGGGGTCTGGCTGGGGTGGCAGATGGGGAGCAGGCAGCAGAGCAGGGGTGCAAGGGCTCGGAAACAGAACGGGAGGGGAAGGAAGTTTTGGTAGAGGAGATGCTAAAGGAGATGGAGAGAATTAAAGCAGGGAGCATGTCCAGTGAGCAGGCAGGGCTCTGAGGTCACTAATGCTGGTTGTTTGGATTTCAGAGAGGATCCTATTAGCTGCTGTGGCAGAGAACCATTAATCAGCAGGGCGGGAGGTAGGAGCTCGGGCTGGGCAGAGAAATGGGTTTCCCATGTCCTGGGTGTTCTGTGGGACTGGTGCTGCACGGGTCTGCACAGCAATGGGTCTGTGTGGGACCAGACCCCTCCAGCCAGCGGCACCACATGGCATGGGGAGCACCGAGCCCCTCTGCCCCTGCTCAGGGGAGGGATTTGGGGACATCACGTCCATGCAAACCCCTTTGTAAGATCCCATGGTGCTGAGCTGCTCTTCCCAATGGGTACAAAAATTACATCACTTACTTAAAGATTTCTTGCTGTTGCTGTCCCGCAAGCACTAAATGGGATTTGGAAGGGAAAAACCCAGCGTTTCCAGGTGTTACTGCTTGTGATCTCCAGGAAATGCGACCTCTGCCCTGCCTCCTGGATCAGGAGTTTCCACGTGTGCCCAGGAGTTGTTTCTGAAGGAGTTTTAAGTACAGGACCTAAAGTCACGCTTGGAAGGATGTTGAGATTCTGGAGTGTGTTCAGAGAAGAGCCACAAGGATGGGGAGGGCTCTGGAGAACAAGCCTGATGAGGAGCGGCTGAGGGAACTGGGCTTGTTTAGCCTGGAGAAGAGAAGGCTGAGGGGAGACCTCATCACCACCTACAACTGCCTCAAGGGAGCTTGGAGAGAGGTGGGTGCTGGTCTCTTCTCCCAGGTGATGGGGGATAGAACAAGGGGAAACGGCACCAAGCTGTGCCAAGGGAGGTTCAGGTCAGAGATAAGGAGGAAGTTCTTTACTGAGAGGGTCGTCAGAAGCTGGCACAGGCTGCCCAGGGAGGTGGGGGAGTCACCAATCCTGGATGTGTTTAAAGAGCGGGTAGATGAGGTACTTAGGGATATGGTTTAGTGGGTAGACAGGAATGGTTGGACGTGATGATCTCAGAGGGCTTTTCCAACCGAGCCATTCTGTGATTCTGTGTGAAGTTTGTGAGCTGCTTTATAAGCCTCTGAAAGGAGCCTCTGACCAGTTGGAAGAGCCATTTCCTATAGAAGGATGCCATAAATAATGCAGAAAGAGACTTGTTGGTTGTCAGAGATGGGGTCAGGGAAGGGTTGCTTAGATAAAGTGAAGATGTGGACGTTGAATCTGGAATAAAATGGGTTTGGCGGCTTTTCCCACAGAAAAGTGGCTGAAGCCTCCTTATTTGCAATATTTAAAGTTCTTTTGCCAGAACTTGTTTATCTGGGGTTTGATCTAACACTTCCTTCTCATTTTAATCCTCCAAACGCCATTAGGAGAGGATATTTCCCAAGAATGCATCCTGACTCCAGCAACATCAATAATTTCTTACTCTGTGTTTAGGTTTAACCCCCTGGTCTGACCTGTTTGGACTTCATGGGGACTGATAAGCAGAGCTTTAAAGAAAGGGCCATAAAAGAGGTCCTGTGTACAAGTAATGTCCATGGCTTGATTAAGATCAGCAAGATCGAGTCTTTGGCTGCTTAAAATCCCCGACTCTCTGGCTTTTTTTTGTCTGCAGGATGGATTTATAGGAAAAAGGAGAGCCCAAGCCTGCTATTTCAACAGCCCTGGCTGGAATTCGTGAGCAGGGCCGGGTTTCAGAGGCTCGCCCGCCTTGTTTTGGCTAAATCCTTCAGATGGGAAGCTGCAGATGACCGCGGTGGGCCCGGGGTCATCTCGTTGCGGAATACATCGTCTCGCACACACAGGATCCTTCTCTTCGGCCGCCCCTTCTGCTTGGGACGTCTGAGCCCTTGCCTCGATCCCTGGCTCAGAGCGGCGTTCATCATGGGACTGGAATTTGTGACTTAACCCAAGAGGCGTTTTAATGCTTTTCCTGCCCTCCATCCGCGGGGCCGGGAGCCGCTGTGTCGGTGGCGTTGTCACGCTGACCCCTGCGATGCTGCTCGATGGGTTCCTTTCCCTTTTGGGAAGGGATGCGCTGAACTCGGACACCCCAAAGACAGAAAAGGGGCTTTTTGTGCCGTGCAAAGGGCTCCTCTGTCTGCAGCAGGGGCATAGCCAGGGCCCTCCCTTCCGAATCCGTGCTGCTGGCTCACAAAAAAGCCCTTGCATCAGAACTTGCCGTTTCTATTTCGAGCTCTGAGGCTCCTCAGCTGCATTATTAATGAAGCGTTTACCAATTAAGACAGATGAGCCTGCTCTTGAGGGTGTTTGTTAAGGTAAGGTACCTTATTAGCATCGCTGATAGATACAGGGCCAGGTGCTGATTAAAACCTCGTCGACTCCTCGGGGACGGAAGCGTTGAGGAAATGAGGTGGAGAAAAGTCGTCCCCTTTCCTGGCTTTGGCCGTGCTGGGAGCAGGAAGAGGAGCTCAGCTTCCCCCCAAAAAAGGCACATCCCAGCCCTCTCGAGCAGCTTGAAACGGGCACGGGGAGGAACTGGATCAGAAAGGCAATGGCTGGAGCAGTGCGGGTGTGATGGATGTCTCCTGGACAAGAGGGGTGGAAACGCACTGGGTCCTGCGGGGCCAGCAGGCTGTCGGGAGAGGAATTCGGTTCTGCTGCTGACCCTGTGGGTTTTGGAGACCTGGAATTGATGCTCGCCTACGTTGGAGCGTTTCAGCAGCTTGCTAAATGAGGTTTGCAGGCAAAACAATGCTGCGAGGTGCAGCCAGCCCACGTATGAAACCAGTTTCCCTTTGAAACAGCACCAAGGAGGGCGACCAGAAGAGAAACGAGATCGTCTTTGGGTTTCTCATGACCTCCAAGAGCTCACAAGTGTGTATTCGCTTTCCAGATCTGTTGTAACACAGCACAGGATCTATAGTGTAGGTTTAATGATCTGCATGTGAAGTGCGTCTCAAAATAGACTTCAGCTCTCCTTGGAACGTACGATGTCTTTATCATTTCATGGCTATAGGAAGATTTATTTACTGAATACACATGCTTTGTGTCTTTGTCTGCTAAATATAGGCACGCACGAAAGTTATATCCAAAAAATGTGGTATTTTTTCCCCCTAAATTGCCCTGCTGTCAGTCTGCTGCAATTTCAGCATCGGCAGAGGCAAGGAGCGGGTTGAGACGGGCGCTGAGCGGGTGTCTGGAAGCGGTTTGCTTTTGGATGGGCGTTACTGCAGGCAGGGTTGGTGGCACTGGCTCTTATTAAGGTTTGCCTACCAGTTCAAGAGAGAAGACCCTGTTTTTCAGCTTCGTTTGTAATTTCCTCAGGGATTTAACTTTCAGCTGCTACCAAACTGTTGGATTTTAGGGAAGAATGTGAAGCGGTCCTGCCGTTTCAGCCTGGAGGAAAGCACTGGGTTTGCCCTGCTGGAGAAGGCGGAGGAGCTTTCCTTGGAGCTCAGAGCGAAAGGAAGGGGGAGGAGGTGCCCGTTTCGCCAGACGCCTTTGCCATCCCCCTGCAAACGCGGCCAAAGCGATGAAAAGTTGGAATTTGCATGCGCTCAGCAGAGACGTCTTTGATTGCAGCGGCTGGTGATTACCCGGGGCCCTTCACAGGGGAGCAGGCTCCTTCCACAGGGCTCCCAGGGGAGGCAGGGCTGCACCCTGGCCATCCCCACCATGGGCTCCCTGGGCTGGCTGCACCACAGCAGGGTGCTCCCCAATTTCATGGATTTCAGGATGTGAGGAGCTGGAAGGGCCCTGCAAAGCTCCCCCAGTGCAACCCCTGCCAGAGCAGGATCAGCAGAGCAGTCACACAGGAACACGGCCAGGGCTTTGGGTGTCTCCACACAAGGACACTCCACAACCTCTCTGGGCAGCCTGGGCCATGCTCCAGAACCCTCACACTCACAAAGTTTCTCCTCCTCTTCAGCTGGAACCTCCTGTGCTCCAGCTTGGGACCATTGCCCCTTGTCCTGCCATTGGCCATCCCAGAGCAGAGCCTGGCTCCTTCCTCCTGACACTGCCCTTTCCCAATGGATCCCCAGGAATGAGGGCACCCCTCAGTCTCCTGTGGTCCAAGCTCCAGAGCCCCAGCTCCCTCAGCCGCTCCTCAGCAGGAGATGCTCCACTCCCTCCAGCATCTTTGTGGCCCTGTGCTGGACAATTTGGGATAGACACGGAGTGGGGAGCTTGTTCCGAATCACAGCCGGGCAGGAATTTGGGACTGGGGCTGGCAGGGAATGTGTTAAAACAGAGATGATCTAGACAAGGGCAGAAAATAGGAAGACGTAAGGATAGCAACCAGAGGAGTGACGAGCATGGGATGTTGTTGTGCAACAGGGACACAGCCGCTCAGTTTGTCTGAGGTTTCCTCATTGTGCAACTCAACAAATGGCCCTTTGCTGGGTGCTGTGTCCCCAGCACGCAGGCCTTGCAGAGATGCTCGCACTGCATTTAGGAGATCAGCAGATGGTTTCTCTAAAGAAGAGCCTGAAGTGCAACTGTTGCTAAAAGCCGTTTTTACAATAACCGCAAGCACTTTAGGAAAAAAGAAATCGCTCTTCCTGCAAACTCCAGCTCAAATATTCACCCTAAAATAAATACACTGCTGTAGTTCTCTGCAATTGGGCCTGGCTGGAGGGCCTGGAGTCTGCCTCGTGCAAAGTGTCATGGCTCTAGAGTTTGTTTGTGCTCATTTTTGGAGTGTTTTGCTGAGAAGGAAGGAGCCTGGCAGGCAGCAGAGCAGTAGGATCTGGGATGGAGGGCTCCCCGTTCCTCTTTCTACTCCACTGGGCTTGGAGCAGGGATTTGGAGAGCTCTGAGAAAGCAGCCACCAGCCAAGAGGCTGTTGAAGAAGATGCTGTCTCTTGGTTGTTTATTCTTTATATCTGTCTTTATATGTATATCCTTTTTTTCTGCCCTGCTCACACCACATCTGCAGTATCGTGTCCAGTGCTGGGCCCTCAGGTCAAGAAGGACAGGAACTGCTTGAAAGAGTCCAGCAGGGCCACAAAGTGATGGAGGGAGTGGAGCATCTCCTGCTGAGGAGCGGCTGAGGGAGCTGGGGCTCTGGAGCTTGGAGCAGAGGAGACTGAGGGGTGCCCTCATTCCTGGGGATCCATTGGGAAAGGGCAGTGTCAGGAGGAAGGAGCCAGGCTCTGCTCTGGGATGGCCAATGGCAGGACAAGGGGCAATGGTCCCAAGCTGGAGCACAGGAGGTTCAAGCTGAAGAGGAGGAGAAACTTTGTGAGTGTGAGGGTTCTGGAGCATGGCCCAGGCTGCCCAGAGAGGTTGTGGAGTGTCCTTGTGTGGAGACACCCAAAGCCCTGGCCGTGTTCCTGTGTGACTGCTCTGGTGATCCTGCTCTGGCAGGGGTTGCACTGGATCAGCTTTGCAGGGCCCTTCCAGCTCCTCACATTCTGGGATTATTCCTGTATGTGCAGCTGGGACCCCGTCACTGATGGATGTGAGTGCTCCCAGTTCACATCTGCAGCCCTGAGCAGGGCAGTCGAGTTCTCCAGGGCCTCCTGCTTCCCAACTCGCTGGTGTCTACAGCAGCAGCATGGCAGGACGTGTCCCTGTCTGTGGCTCCATAGGAGGACACCACTGCAGACGTGCTGGAGCTCCATAAATCATCACCTTCACACCAGCACACCAAGGGAGGTTCCACATTTGCACCCCTAAATGCCAAGAAGGAGCGTGCTTCTCAGATTTGAACCCGTGCTGCGTCCAGCTGCCAGGGCAGAAATTCCCAGCCATGGGCAAAGGTGGCAACGGATCCACTTTAAATTGCACGGGTGAGTTTTCCCTTCAGCACCGTGGTTTGCTGTCCAAGGAGCAAACTCCTCTGAGACCAGTTTCTTTCCTCGAGGATGTGATTTCCTGAGAGACAGCAGGGAGGAGAGGTGTGGAGGAAAGCCTGGGTGAAGCGGGACCGCGTCGTGGTCCTGCAGCTCTCCCTGTGGGGAGCGGGGTCGTGGCGTGCTGGCCGATGTCTTCAAGCAGGATTCCTTGTAAGCGTCTGAGGAGCATTTGCTCTCAGTTCACAATCAAATTCTTTCTCCTGCCGTACAAAAACGCTACCGATGAAAATAGACGAGCTCTCTGGGTCATCTCCAGATGCCCTTAGCGAGGCAGCAGTGTTTAGTTTTTATGGGCCAATTTCTGCAGTCTACCAGAACGTCTTGTACTGTCTGATGCCGCATGGAGCAATAGCTCTGCAGAGTGTTTAGTGAGAGCAGCGTGCTCTCAGGGGTATTCAGATCAGAGTTAGCTTCCTCGCATGTACACACTAGATACAGTGCTGTAAAACATCTGGGTCCAGAATGGCGCTGGAGGAATCAAACGGCCAGGTCAACCCGAAAGTGGTACCAGGGCTGTGCCTGGAGAACCGCTGGGTGCAGCTCTCTCTGCTGCAGGGACCTGGAGCAGATGGCCTGGCTCTTCTCTTATTCCTCCTCCTCAGGATCTGCGAGTGAAAACCAGCTTTGAATATTGTCAGCATGAGGAGCTGCAGGTCCAAAAGGGGATCTCTGGCCGCGGATCCGCGGCTGCGTGGGAGGTGCGGAGCCCTTGGCTCTCCCGTCTCTGCATCCGCCCTTCTCCTGCTGCGCTTCTTGGCTTTACCCCCAGTGCCTGGCCCGCCTGGTGCCGGTGGTGCTGGTGTAGGAGGACATTGCAGCAGCTCCACCACAGCTTTCGGGCTGCCTCGTGTGCCTCCAGCCCGAGTCCCTGCGCCTCGGGGTGCGCTGTGCGGTGGTGCCGATCTCCCCTGCTTTGGGGCTGCTTGTGCCTGCTGTGCGGTAGCTGAGTGTTGTGCCTCCCATGTAGGGCTCTAAGGGGGAGCGTACACACGAGGAAGGCTTGCGTAGATGCTTCTGCAAAGCCCTCGCTGCGAGCTCTCTTGCTGTCGGATGTGCTCCTCGCAGGGCTTTTCCATCAGCCCCATGGAGTGTGGGGTTGTTCATCCTCAGAAGGATCCTCGTCTGCTCCCTCTGCTTCCCCTGGGTTCAGTACACGTTTACTGTGGGAAAGGAGAGCGATGAGTCAGGCAGTGGCTGGACATCTGTGCTGCTCCGGTGGGTTTGGCAGTCACAGTCGTTTGGGTGAATTTGCTGCTTTTGTTTGACCTCAAAACCAATCTTTCCCTTTGGGGTGGGGAATGATCCTTGGGATTTAACCTTTCCAGCAGGAAACCAGTGCAGCAGAGACTTTCATCAATAGCTGCCGTCCAGAAACATCCCTGGCATCTCTGTCTGCGTGACTTTGCTGCGGAGACGGAAGGGATCTGTGAGCAGCTCCGTCTCGCTGCAGGAGCTGGCAGAAGCAGCAGCTGTCAGGGAGCTGTGGTGCTTTCTCTGGCTTGACTACATCGGGGAAAGCAAGACCAGGAGCTTGGCTTTAAGGGCTTCTGAAGTTTCTGAAGGCTTGGAAAGGCAGCGGATGGCGTTTTAGCCGCAGCCTGTTCGGCGCAGCTGGCGTTGCACCACGTACGATGGTGAAAGCAGCTCTCTCCCTTTTTATCTAAGGCCGGGAGGTGCAGTGGGAGCCGGCCCTGGAGCAGGCTGCTTGTTCCTGGCATGGGCAGTTTGCCTGCGAAGCGTGTCAGCGTGGGTGAGGGAGCCAGGAGGGACCGAGGGGCTCATGTCCAACACTCACAGGGCTGTTCCCTTGGTGCTGCATCAGTCGTTTCAATGACATCTGAATCCCTTGCTGTAACTGCTTGTGGATGCGGTAAAGCAGGGCTAAGCCCTTCCAGTGTGGCTTTCTGAAGGGAGCAGGTCCCAAAGAGCTGGGACCCTTCTCCTCTTCGTGTTTGCCCTGGGTGCATGGGCCAGGCTGTGTATGTGAAGAGCTGGGCTTAAACCTGAGCTGCTCCTTCAGTCCTGGTGGGCTGGGGACCCCTGCAGGGGTGTCTCACACCCTTGTACCTCCTCTGTGTGCTTCTTGGGGGTGCTGAGAGGAGTGAACTGAAAACGATGGGGTGACCAGGAACAGCACTTCCCCAAGGTACGACATCTGGGTCCCTGCACCCCACAGCTGATGCGCTCCAAACCAAGACCCCTTTGCTGTGCTTGCGCGTCCCAGCTGCGCTCTTCCCATTCGGCAGGAGGAGACAAATCGGGGTCCTGCTGGGGGAAGGGGGAACTGGCTGCTGGAAGAGGTGCCTGTACCAGCACCGCTCCAGACTGCGTGTGCAGTGGTGGAGATGGGTCTCACCCATGCGGCTGGCAAGGAGTCGTCCTGCTGACCCCTTCAGAGATGCAGGGTTGACCTGGCGGCCGTGCTTGGGAGGTGAGCCCCCACTTTGGTCTGACCCACTTGCACTCACATCCATGTGGGTTGTCTGCCAGAACAGAGGTGGTGCGGAGTGTAAGGTGGGTTTGATGTGCCCGAAATGTCCTGGAAGACTTCATGACACTTATAGAGAAGCTTTGTGCTCGCTGCAGCAAGAGCCAGGGCGATAAGGCCCTGCTGGGATCATTTTGGTACAGCTCAGGTGCTGAAGCTAAGCAAAATGTGGACAGAAATCCTATGGGACACGGTAAGACCGCGCTTTCCCATGCAGCATGGCACGGGCAAGGGCTTCCTTCAGGAGCTGGGTGCTTGAATAACACTTGAAGGAGAAAGTGCTTGTGGCGAGTCCTGCTGCTGGATCCCCTGCTCTGAACAAGCCTTGCGATTCCCGTTGTGTTTCGTGTGTCTGTCTGCAGAGCCAGAGCGATAATTAAATGCAGAATTGCTCTCCTGGGTTCTGGCAAAGCCAGCACGAACTTCCCAAGTCAGCTCGGGAGCAGTGAAAGCGCAGTTTTAGGCAGGGCTGAGCGTTTTCTGCAGTTGGCTCCCGTTACTTTGAGTGTCCAACGTGACTTGAAGCTTTTCAGTCAGCGTTAAGGTGAGAGCATCGGTGTAATGGGAAAGTTCTGGACATGGGATAACTGCATATTCCAAAAAACTGCCTTGGCTTGACCTTCGAAGAGGGGAACGGTTGGCATCAGACTGATATATTTTTAATGCAGCTTTTCATTTTTTAACTACTTTCAAACAGGCTCTTTTCTTTTATAGATCTTTCTCCCCGCAGCGTTTTGCAGATGCCCTGGTCGTTTTCCTAACGAGTCGAACGACCTCGGCACGCTCCTTAAAATGCCTTGGCAGAAAGAACACGGCCCCAGCTTTGCAGCCGGGGAAACCGGAGCCCAAAGAGGAAGAGGGCTTTGTTGCAGAGTTACCAGGCAATTGCAAATCCTCATTAAAAGCAATGGGAACTGGGGTTGTTTTCAGTGACAGAGACTCCAGGCACTGTGAGCTGGGCAGAAAACCACGGGTGTTTGAGGAGATGGAGCTCCCGTCTCACCTGAGCCAGGAAAATGCTCGTTTTGGAGCAGGACCCAGGGCTTTGGTGGAAGGGGCTGCATGGGTTGGTGCCAGGCCACCTCCCCAGGGTGACAGAGGGATGCTCGGAGGCTGCCGGTCGTGGGGCTGAGGAGAGGTGTGTGTTTTGGGACCCCCCACACAACAGCTGAGGGTTTCGCGTACATCTCTGGAGCAGAGGGGGGTGATGAGATCCATCCCTCCCGCTCCTGTGCCTCTGCCCTGGCTTGATGTGGTCTCACAGCGAATCAAGGCTTTCGCTTTGAAGGCGCTGGAGGGGGAAGGGGCCGCCTTTGTTCTGCGCTTTGGCAATGCTCAGCCCTGCAGACTGCACCCGTCATTACCCTGTGGGTTACCGGCCCCAGATTGGAAGTGTGGCTCTGTCATGTGAAGTATTTGATTATTTATACAGTTAATGTTTAACAGAGTTGGAGTATTAGAATTAAACAGGGGATGAGCTTCCAACTTTGCATGGTTAAGGGCTAATAAAAACCTCTCTGATCCAGTGTTGTCCTTTCACCAGAGGGGTTTTTTTTCCATTAGCTTTGGAGCATTAAAAGGAGATCTCCTGTGTTTGAGGCAGGCTGATCTGTTGGCTTCAGACAAAGTGAACGTGCAAAGGTGTCAGCTTGAATATCCAGCTGGTGTGGATGAAGGTGGTCGAGGATTCCTAGGTGAGTTTACCTGGAGTCTTTGATGGCAGCAGGGAGGCTCAGCAGCCTCTGCCCGGGAGCCTGGGTGATGGGTGCAGAGGAGCAGAGCGCGGGCTGGGCAGATGATGGACCTGGAGCCAGGCTCTGCTCTGGGATGGCCAATGCCAGGACAAGGGGCAATGGTCCCAAGCTGGAGCACAGGAGGTTCCAGCTGAAGATGAGGAGAAACTTTGTGAGTGTGAGGGTTCTGGAGCATGGCCCAGGCTGCCCAGAGAGGTTGTGGAGTGTCCTTGTGTGGAGACACCCAAAGCCCTGGCCATGTTCCTGTGTGACTGCTCTGGTGATCCTGCTGTGGCAGGGGTTGCACTGGATCAGCTTTGCAGGGCCCTTCCAGCTCCTCCCATTTTGGTACTGGAGAAACAAGGGGCAGTGCAGGAAGGCGAGGCTGTTGGAGCAGTTATTGCATGGGTGCAAGATCCACAGAGGATGATTTGCTTTTGCAAATGTCCATTGTGAGCGTGATGGGAGCTCTGCTCCTCATCCCAGCATTGCTCTTCCAGG
Organism: Mesitornis unicolor; assembly: GCF_000695765.1. Lineage (NCBI taxonomy): Eukaryota > Metazoa > Chordata > Aves > Mesitornithiformes > Mesitornithidae > Mesitornis > Mesitornis unicolor. The sequence goes on from NW_010168391.1 coordinate 27,131, forward strand.
TCTCATCCCTCTTTATGCCAGAAACCCACAGCTGCTTCCTTCAGATCCAGCCTGAGCTGATGCTGGGTTTGGTTTGGGGTGGTTCTGGGCACTGTGGGAGTGTGGAGGTGGTGATGGACCCGGCTCTGTGCACCAGGGCAATGTGAACATCACCCAACAGCTCAACCCGAGTGCTCACCAGCCCTGAGCCTCAATGAGAGTGATCGGATCATCTTAAAACATTAGGAGCTTTGGAAAGAGAACAGAGTTTCATTTCTACACCTTTCTACCCTCCAGGGCTGGATGGTGAACTCCTGCATCCCTTGCTCAGTGTTTCTTGCCTGTCCCTTGGCTCTCACCTTTGCTGTCAGCCCCTGCGCCTCAGTTTCCCGGCTGCATGAAGAGGGACCCTGCTCCTGGCTCAGTGGTGGGTGCTGCTGTTGAGGGGGATTCTTGGTAGGGTGCAGTGCCTTGGGCTGGGTGAGAGACCCCCAGGCCAGGCTGTGCCACCCCCTTTTCTGGGAGCATCCGTGGTTTCTCTCTCGAGGGTCAGAGGAAGATTCCCCCCCTGGTTTTGGGTCTCATACTGTGTCATACTCGGGTTATGTGCTGGTCAGGGCCATTCCTCAAACGCTTGGCTGAGATTGTGGGTAAAGCTGCCATCTCTTAAAACACCCCCTTCCCTTTTTAATGGGAAAAGAGGCCTCGACTCCATAGTCTCTCATCTGGGTTTGCTTTTTCCTTCATTTCTGCCCCGTTACCCTGTGGTTTTGTTGTTCCAAAGGGAGATGAACCTGCTGATAACCCTCTGCCATGTGTGGTGTCCTCTGCCTTGGTGTCACCCCACCGAGGACCGGGGCAAACCAGGAGCTGCAGGAGGATGCAGGGATGGGGTTTCACTCCAACAGGGTTTCAGGTTGTGTTTCCACCAGCCAGCACGTAACTATGGGATATTGCAGCCCTTTCCTGCTCCCAGAGGACTCAGTTACTGAAGCAGCGCTGTGGTTAGAGGAGCTGGAGACTCCATCCGCTGCCAGAAGGACCTCATGCCACATCATGGGAGAAAACC
>NW_010168391.1:28193-29656 GCF_000695765.1 Mesitornis unicolor
CGCTCTTCCCTGTGCCCTTCAGCCCTATATGTTTAGCTCTAACTGCACAATATAGGTTTGCTTTTGTGTGAGCTGTGGTGAATTCTGGGGACGGGTCGCTCCCTCGTTTTCCTTCCTGCTGTGGCCCCAGCCGTCGCGATGACAGATCTTGTCATTGCGCGCTGTCATTTTAGACGCTTGTGCTGCGCCGAAAGCAAACAGAGGGGCCTGCAGCCTGGGCTGCGGATTGAATAACAATGTTTTTCCAACCAAAAAGAAAAACAAATCTGCGAAGTTTTTAATCAGAAACACGAGTTTCGCAGAGGCAGCTCATACACCGCTCCCAACCGACCGAGTGACGGCTCGCGTCTCTTTGGGTATCGGCTTTCCTGGTGCTTGATGTTTCTGAAGGATGCGGAGTCGTGGAGTCATCTTGAGCTGCAAAACCAGGAGGGTTTGTGTTTCCCTGTGCTCCGTTTTGGGGCCAGTCCTGTTGAACATCTTGATCACTGATCTGGATGAGGACATTGAGTGCTCCCTCAGCAAGTTTGCAGATGACACTGAGTTGGGAGGGAGTGTTGATCTGTTAAGGGTAGGAAGGCTCTGAGAGGGACCTGGACAGGCTGAATCCATGGGCTGAGGGCGATTGGATGAGTTCAACAAGGCTAGGGGACGGGTCCTGCCCTTGGGTGGCAATAACCCCATGGACGCTGCAGGGGACGAGTGGCTGGAAAGGACCTGGGGTGTTGGTGGCAGCAATGCCCAGGAGCCAGCAATGTGCCCTTGAGCCAAGAAGGCCAACGCCATCCTGGGGTGGATGAGAAGGGGTGGTTGGAGGGCAGAGAGGTTCTCCTGCCCCTCTGCTCTGCCCTGCTCACACCACAGCTGCAATCTTGTGTCCAGTGCTGGGCCCTCAGCTCCAGAAGGACAGGAACTGCTTGAAAGAGTCCAGCAGGGCCACAAAGTGATGGAGGGAGTGGAGCATCTCGTGCTGAGGAGCGGCTGAGGGAGCTGGGGCTCTTGAGCTTGGAGCAGAGGAGACCACACTTTCAGTAACACTTACAACTCCCTTTTGATCATGGCTGTTTTCACAGAGCCCTTCTGAGAAAGCAGGAAGGCAGCGGGTGGGCTGCAGAGCAGAGTCGTCCCCAGCAGCCTCCTCATTTGAAAGGACGGCGGCTGGGACGCAGATGCCTGACAAAGATGCTCTGCTCTCCTGCGTCAGCATTTTAACCATCTTCAGCATCTTCTTCCAGTTTAGCAAGCAGCAGATTCCCATGTGGTGATGTGAAGCCCTTTCTCCTTGCAGACACACATTGTCCCTAGCAGCACGAAACCAACCTCTGCTTCAGCAAGGAGCCTGCATCCCAGAGGATGCTCTGTGCACGGAATCCCAGAATGTGAGGAGCTGGAAGGGACCAGGAAAGCTGATCCAGTGCAACCCCTGCCAGAGCAGGATCACCAGAGCAGTCACACAGGAACAC
>NW_010168391.1:29986-31424 GCF_000695765.1 Mesitornis unicolor
GCATCTTTGTGGCCCTGCTGGACTCTTTCAAAGCAGTTCCTGTCCTCCTTGACCTGAGGGCCCAGCACTGGACACAATTGAATTTCGGTGTCAGCCTTCCCAACTTAGCAGCCCCTGTCACCTCCTCTGCTGGGGCTGCTCTGGTCAGGGCTGTCCCCAAGGGCTGCTGACCGGCCCAGTGTTATTTGAATGACTCCCTGTCCTGGAATTAATGAATACACTCACAAAACTTCCCCAAATTACTGTGTAGTAAAACGCCAGAGGAGGCTGATGTGGAATAGCAACGACTGAATAATTTATTCTGCGATGAGCAGTTAATTTCCCTTTATGGAACAGCCCTAATAAACTCCAAAATTTAAGCTTTATTTGGTTTAGGGGGGTGGGAGAAAGGAAACCACGACGTTTTTGTGAAGCTGCTGAAGTGAGCTAAGCCATTTAAGGATAATAATATTTCTATAATGTAAAAAATCCTTGGCTGTGGTCTCCCTAGTGAAATTCAACAGCCAAAAAAGCCCCAGACCAAAAGGAGAGGTGGGTTCATGAGAAATGGGGGCTGTAAGAGTTGGCAGGAGGGTGCGGGATCGTCCCTGTGCCCGCTGCAGGGGTTTGTACCCAGCTCCCGAGCGGGGGATGAGGAGCAGAAACAGCCAAAGGGGTTTATCTGGGAGGTTTTCCCCACTTTTTGGGAGCAGTTTCAGCGCAGAGCCCTTTAATGTGCTTAAAAAGCGAGATTTTGGGAAGGAAGTTAATTGACCTTTTCAGCAAATCTGTTGCTAAGGCCGTTACCACAAATGCTGTTGAAACGCTTCGTAAATGTGATGTTCGTTTGGCAGCGTTGCCAATAACTTAGAGAGTCAGACTTGATCCTCCCCTTAAAAAAAAACCAGAGCTATTCTTAGTGGAAAAAACTGCTTTTTTGGGGAAGAATTTGGAGCAGATTTTCGTGCTGTAATCTAGGCTGCCTCATTCCCTCAGAAGGCTTCTGAGGGCCAGGAAAATTATCACTAATAACTATAAATTGTAGAGCTGCTATTTTGAGGTCTGGTGTCTCGGGGAAGAGCTGAGCGGTGTCCTGCTTCCCCCCATTGCCGCACGGTGCCCTGCTTTGCTTCTGGCCCCTGTTGAGCTGCTCCTGCCCCGTGCCAAAAACCCAAACATGGGAGAAAAATGAGTTGAGAGGTGCTCAGGTTTGGTTTTGCTTTCAATTTTCAGTATTGATGAGTTTGGGTTTGGTTTGGAGGTGCCCTGCTTCAGAGGCAGCTTTAAATTGGAAAATAGGTGTTGAATATGATTGATCCTGGTGTATTTGGAGACAAAGCTGCTCCTCAGCCTGAGGATGAGACCTGGGAAAGCTGCCCATGTGGGTGGGAGGCCGTGTTTTGGAGAAGCAGGTGAGCAAGGGGAGCAGTGTCATGGTTTGGGGCTGGGCTGGGCACTA
>NW_010168392.1:0-2450 GCF_000695765.1 Mesitornis unicolor
AACCAAGCGATTCTGTGATTCTGTGATCACTTTGTGTCTAGGGACTCAAATTCCAACTTTGTGAACAAAAGTGGGTGAACAAAGTGTCAATTTTGCCAGTCCTGTCTGAGCCCTCAGCAACACTGAACTCCAACTTAGTTTTTTCTGGGGTGACAGAGTGGAAATTGCACGTCCCATGTTTTACACTACATGGTCTAGGCTACGATTTACGTATATATTGAGACCATCTCTGGCAGCTGATACAAGAAGCTAGCACACAGAATCAGCTAACTGTTGTGGCTAAAAGCACAAGAATGTATGGTAGCAATGTGAAAGTGTATGGCTTGTTTTCCTCAGTGGTGGGCTCCAATCCTTCAGGTTTTCCAAAGTCATGACACTGTGGATTGCCCACATAGAAGAATTTGCAGGATTTGAGATTTAATGAAGCCCACCCAGATTCACTATAAAATTGAAATCTTCATCTTAATTCAAGGATTAGAAATGAAACTGTAGAACTGGCTCAACGGTCTTAAGTCAAAGCCAGAATAAGCTGAAAGAAGGCCTTCCAGTAAAATGTTGCGAAAAATGAGGAAATAAATCCAGTCTTGTGAGGCCAGCACTGAATATGTGACAGATGCAAGTCAGGGTACAAATAGTAATCTTTTATTTACAGCAACTTTTACAGGTTCTTCTGGATTGCCGGTGACAAACTGAAAAGCTACAGATACACTAAACGTTGCACACACACAAACACCACCACCAACAACAACTTGACCGCTGTAAGCCCAGCTACTTGTCAGATAAACAAGCCTATCAAACAGAAATACCATGGAGCAAAACCAAGAATACACCCAGGGAGATCTAGAAATGAACCTGAGGAGAAATATTAAATACACGCAGGGAGTATACACCTGAGGGGGAAATATATCACTCAGCATTAGCTGAGGTAGATAATCTTACCCACAAGGTGTCTCGAGTAGGGAGGATGGAGAGGGACCAAATTCGTCAATCCGTCCAGTCATTGGTATGGTTCCGAGTTCATCCTGTCCTGATTCTTGGGCCAAAATTGGGGTGATATTTATACTCAAACTTTTACATTACATCACCGGGCATACATGCGATGGGGATGACTATAGACAATCTTATCACTTACATTAATGTCACAAAGTCTGTTAATTCACATCTGCATGGGTGGAGGTAATGGCTCCTTTCTTTTGGGTGGAAAAGAATAATGGGGGACTGGGACCATGAGTCCTCTGTCCCATTTCACACTCCTCCAGGTATCCAGATAACACCAGACACTGATCTAGTGATGGTTGCCACCAGTGCTGAGTTTCATGCTTCCAGGCATGCAGCTACAAGGTGACTTGGACTCTGTGATTAACTTTTGCACTCTCTCTACATAAAGCTTAGGCATCAAGCAAAGCTAAATCCATAAATTTAAGTAGGATGGAAAATCCAGTGAAATATTTGCTATTATATGTAATGTAGTTCATAATTATGTGTTGATATTAATCATGATGTGTATGATTAAATTCTGATATAGATCACCTTTAAAGTTATTGCACAAGAATTTAAAACTAAATTTCTGATTGAGTTTTTATATGATGTCTTTTTATTGAGGAATTCAAATTGAACCATGTTTCAAAGCTCCTGAGACTAAGACAATAGCTGATTTTTTTTCAACAGTCCTTCTAAAGTAAGACCCTTTGTTCAGATCAAACAGGAAACACTCAAGTGCCTACTTAAATTATATTTTCTTTGATTTTCTTCTTTTTTACTCTGTGATTTGTTAAGAAATTCTGTCTCCGATCTATTCTTTTTCTTCTACTTTGGCCGTGAAGAAAAGTTATGACACTTTATAACATCGTATTCGGTGATTGTTTCTTTGTTATTAAAGAATAATTTATGTTTACTTCCATTTAAGTCACATGATTAGAACTAAACACCAGTGTGAAAACAAGAATAATGTATTTGTGTGGATGAAAAGGAAAAAAGCACTAAGACTTTTACTACATGCATCTTGGAAAAATGTGTGTGCTTTTACAGTCCTACTTGAGTCGTAGAACAGTTGGGATAATGATTACATTGAATATAATTGATTTTATTCAACTTCCTTTGCCAATTAAGAAAGCGCATGCTGATGAACATCCTGTGAAATTTTACAGTCCACAGGAAAAAAGACAAATTATTATTGTACACATGGAACTGTGTGACAAAAGCATCTTGCATCATGCTCTTATCTGCAATTGGGCTCAATACTTAAGTGATAGAATTATGTACTTTTCAATTTTATCTGTGTGAAATTTTCCTATTTTCAGAATGTTATAGTGGTCTTGGATTGCATAGTCTGATTGCTTTCATCTGAAATGGGGTAAGAGTTTATAGTACTAGTCACTGTGATCATTATTCTTTTAATTGAAGTTAAATCAGTATAGACTGTTTGCAAGACGACCACAGGACTCCGAGAC
>NW_010168393.1:0-7235 GCF_000695765.1 Mesitornis unicolor
ACAACCACCCCCCTCCTGATACACCCCAGATCCCTGTTTGCCATTGATGTAGCCAATATTCTTTGTGTGACACCTAACGCATAGATCATCTCTGTCCCTGCCCCATGGCATTTACCTTCTGAGCAACAGTTGTTAGTGGCTGCAATATTTGCTGGATTAATGAAAACCCGTTTTAGGTTTGATCAAATACTCTTCCAGTGGCAGCGGATCTATGGTGAAAACAGTTTATGGTTCTTTAGGGTCAAAATTCAACCTTGTAATACTCGCTCACCTAAAGCTGCTGTTGAGGCAGAGGTGTGTGCCTCTACCCAAGTTTTTGGTATGTGTGAGACACCTTTTGTGTAGCCCAGATTATTATTGCAGCCCTCAAGAGGTTATATTGTCATATACTGACAAGTGTTTTGTGAAACACACTGAACACTTCTAAAGGAAGATTATCTTACTCCACTTCAACATCTGACCCACTACAAATATTTATAAAGTAAGTAGAGTAGGAGGAAAGAAACATCCAAACACTTGAAACAGAAGAGCAGAGATGGTCAGTGCTGATCATGACAATAGATTTACCCTTATCAGTGCTTCCACCTGGTACCTTGAAAATGCATCTTCCCACTGGGATATACTCCCAGCTTCTAGGGAGTTTTAGGGTCTGCCCCAGTCCTACCATTAGAAAGGATAGTCCTAAATCGATTATGTCCATGTCCTACAGGCAGAAACAATCATCTGGTTTCCATTTCATTATGGTGTTTCACCCGAGAGAGGAGAGCAACTAAATAACAGTGTCTTGCAGATAGAAGGTGCTATTGAACTGCAATGCTTTTCGTAGCATCTGGTGCATGTTGCAGCTGCGGCTTTGCTCTGAAGAAAGGAGAGTTGCAGTTTTTGGAGGGGCATGAGTGTTTATTGAGCCCATTTTTACAAAGCAGCGTAGCACAGGTAGCCACCAGCATTCGCCCCAAGCCCTGTTTGTGTTTCTAGGGCTGTGCCATTTTTCTGCCACTCACACCGCCACGCACTGATGCGCTCGAGAGCCGTGTATTAAAAGAGATGACAAATGTCTCTCAGCCACTTTCTTTCTCCTGCCCTCCCTTGTGTAAGCAGTGTGGTGTTTTATGTGGAAAGGTTTTGTTTCCGTTTCTAATGTAGATGCTGCTGAGTCTGGATGACCAGGACGGCAAGCTCCGAAGTACAGCTTGTACTTTCAGTGGAAGGCGTTCGGGTTTGCGACTGCTGTTGTTTCCTGGGGGAGCTGGCTGTCAGAGATAGCTGCCACAGCGTTATGTAGTGACTCACAGAGATGTTATACCTGGGATTTTGGATGTTACCAGCTGTGCAGGAACCTTAGCCCTTTTAGCAGAAGTAATTTGGGAAAAGATCATATCTAAATACCAGAGCATAAATCAGAGCCAGTTTCTTCTCTTCTTCCATACAAATCACTTCTGTTTCATTAGCTATAACTTCCCCACCGTTAAGCTTCACAAATTCCAGGAACAGGTAAGGAATCAGTATCCCAGATTTACATATGGGAATCCAAGCTGTGGAGAACCCATTATCAAACACCATACAGGAAATAAAATTCCTGATTTCCTGACATCCATGAAGTTGACCTCTTAGCCAATGATACAGCCCTAGGTTACGTGAGCATTCAATGGAGCCAGTGACAGAACAGGATGGACAGCAAAGCTGCCAGTTCATACAGGAGAAGTTTCCATTGAGTGGAGCATCTCCTGCTGAGGAGCAGCTGACGGAGCTGGGGCTCTTGAGCTTGGAGCAGAGGAGCCTGAGGGGTGCCCTCATTCCTGGGGATCCATTGGGAAAGGGCAGTGTCAGGAGGAAGGAGCCAGGCTCTGCTCTGGGATGTCCAATGCCAGGACAAGGGGCAATGGTCCCAAGCTGGAGCACAGGAGGTTCAAGCTGAAGATGAGGCCAAAGTTTGTGAGTGTGAGGGTTCTGGAGCATGGCCCAGGCTGCCCAGAGAGGTTGTGGAGTCTCCTTGTGTGGAGACACCCAAAGCCCTGGCCGTGTTCCTGTGTGACTGCTCTGGTGATCCTGCTCTGGCAGGGGTTGCACTGGGGGAGCTTTCCAGGTCCCTTCCAACTCCTCATATTTTGTGATTCTGTGTTTCTGTGAAGATTCCCATCGATCTGCAAAGGAGCACCAACCTCCCCATGCACCACTCTGTGAAATGCCCGTCCCAGGAGATTGCACATAGCAATGAAGGACCAGGAGCAGAACCTCGCCTTAAGGACAGACATTCTTCTAGTGAGTTATGGATGGATCAATTCAGATCTCCAACTGTGTTCCCACTGCACCGAGTTGTCTGCAGTCACACTTACAATGAGCACACATGGCACTGGAACAAGCTTTTGCACCCTTGGGCAGAGGAATATAGGAGCTGCTGACTGTCAGCCTCTATGGGGTGATGCGGCCGGGGGGAAAGAGAAGATTTTTAACAGCAAAAAGCAGGATATCAGATATTATTTTATTTTAATCCCAACTTGGATTTGGAGTGATCCTCTGTTCATTTAACAGGCCTGGCAGTTGTATGAAAGTGAGACAAACCAGAAGAACAGCACTGATAAAAGCCACTGATCTCGATAAGGAAACATAGGCTGCCCGAGGCCAGCCAAGAGCTTTCCCCTGCTCTGCTGCACAGCCTGCCCTACCACAGGAGGAGCAATGGGGCAGAGGGAGAGAGCCATCACCTGGAAGAAGATGATGAAAAGCACAGCTCCCCTGTCACACACAGTGATATTGTTCACACATTTCCTTAAGCCCTTGTGCGCTGACTTGAGACTGGGAGTCTCCTTGCTAAAACAGAGACAGTTTGTTAATAGAGAGATCTAGAAATGCTGGCAGCCTCTCTGCATTTTCTAGTGGAGAGGTAACTCCGTCCTAAAGCCCATGGCCGTTTTCTGCCTGGCACCAAACGGGGCGAGGAGACTGATTTTGGAGCTGATGCAGCTGCTCTCAGCGCTGGAGTCTCCATGACCAGGTGATGAGAGGAAGCATTTATCCTCCTGAATAATTCCCTGTGTCTAACGACAGGCTTCGGTCTCCTGAGCTACCAATCTGCAGACTTTCAGCAGCATTAAGTTCACTGGGGAGGAATCTGCGAGGGTGTCTGGAGAATATATAGAAGTTCAAAAGCTGAGTGTGCTGTCAAGGCTGCTCCACGGAGCAAGAAGGAGAGGAGCTTCTTCAGAAATGAGACCTTCCTGAGCCACCTGATGAAGTGGGAACAAGAAAAGGGAGCAAAATGATGATGTTTTTTGTGAAGCCAGCCCTTGGGTTTGGATCCAACCACTTATGTATTTTATGATGTAGGTGCTGTTGCAACACTTGTCCGATTTCTACTCATCGTCATCAGTGTCCAACATACTACAAAGGGCAAATTCTTCAGGTCTAAATTTTTAGTAGTTATCAGACCAATAGAAATAAGGAAAGATAAAGAAATGCCAACAGAATCCTTGCTTTCAATGCGGTGTGTCATGACAGATCATTACATTGGCTAAGTATTCATTTTATTTTTTCATATATAAAAAATGAAGTCCAGTCCTTTATGGCAGATCAAGTGATTGGGTTTTCCCAAAGCTTCTGCATGTTTACGTGGAAAATCATGTGAAACATTTGATGGACTCTGAATGCTGACAACTGCAACACTAGCAACAACTGGAGCCCAATAGTCCCACAGTACCTGTGCAAAACTCCAGCAGAAATGGGTCCTTAAAAATTAGGAGAAACTTAATTTTACACTAATTTCCTTATCTAGAAAATTATTCAATTTTAATTCTAGATGATGTGGGTATAGACTCTGCAAGTACAGAAAGTGCCCATCATTATTTTTTGTGGATGTGCACTGATACTTTGAAAGCTTCAGCGTACTTGGTCATGCTTTGGATATCCATGCTGGCCATCAGAGTACAGTAGTTAGAGGATTCAAAATTCACATTAACTCTTTTGCAAGCCTAATTCAGTTCAAGAAGGACAGGGAACTGCTGGAGAGAGTCCAGCGCAGGGCTACAAAGATGATGGAGGGAGTGGAGCATCTCCCTTCTGAGGAGCGGCTGAGGGAGCTGGGGCTCTTTAGTTTGCAGAAGAGGAGACTGAGGGGAGACCTCATTCATGTTTATAAATATTTAAAGGGTGAGTGTCACGAGGATGGAGCCAGGCTCTTCTCGGTGACAAACAATGATAGGACAAGGGGTAATGGACACAAACTGGAACACAGGAGGTTCCACTGAAATTTGAGAAGAAACTTCTTCTCAGTGAGGGTGACAGAGCCCTGGCCCAGGCTGCCCAGAGAGGTTGTGGAGTCTCCTTCTCTGCAGACATTCAAAACCCGCCTGGACGCCTTCCTGTGTAACCTCATCTGGGTGTTCCTGCTCCGGCAGGGGGACTGGACTGGATGAGCTTTGGAGGGCCCTTCCAATCCCTGACGTTCTGTGATTCTGTGTGATTCTAATGGTGCCTTAAGGTCCTACAGTTTAGACAAGTACTTGAGGAGGAAACCAGACCCACGTAGGAGGAAGAGTCTTTGCAGTGGTCAGACCGTGGATTTGTGGCTGCGCTAGGAACAGATGCAAGCTCCTACCTTCCCGCTGCACTCTGCACGTGTTGGGCCATACGAGGTACCCTTTGGGACAGACACCTTTCTTTTGACTTTTTAATTTGTGCATGAGCTCTTTGTACATTTTAGGTCCTGCGAAAAGGAAGTAACTACCCTTAGAGGTGGGTTTTTGCAATAGCAGGAGAAACCATGGAACTGTTCTTTCATTTTAACATTACTGGTGATAAATGTGTTCTGATGGACTACTCGGTTTCTCATTCATGGAGATATTTAGTCCATTCCTTTAATGGTTGGTGATGCACAAATCGGTTTTAATATCAATAATGAACAATTTGGAGAGCGTTCAGATTCAAGATCTGCCAAAAAAAATTTGCTACACGTCAGGATTTATTGAGTACAATACAACGAGGTTGCCAAAGAGGCTGGAGTTCCTTCAGCAGCAAAGTAAACAGATGGGCCCAGGAAAGTGAGCACATTCTTCAACACTGAATTGCATTTGGACAGAACGGAGCCACATCTGCCAAAGCCTGCTGGCCAGAAGTATGGCGGGAGGGAGCCATCAGAAACTAATGTGACATTCCTCAAGCTCTTTCACTTAATATTGATATTAGTAATCGACCAGGAATGTTCCAGAATTGCCAGGTGTCCTTTCGGTTGGCCAATTTGGGGGAAGGAGACATGATTAACAGTTAGTAACTGGATCTGCGTACGCGCTGCGGGCTGAAGCGTTCGTTGCTAAATATATCCTTTTAGGTCGTGCATGTCCACCTGGCCTGCAGCTAAAATGGTCGATGCTCCTCATTTCAAATAATCTGGTTCTGATTTCTGCTTCCAGAAGCCAAAAGATAATCTTGCAAATGTGCATGCCCCTCTGAAAGATTGGCTTGGAGAGGAGACACCAGAGCTGGGAGTGCATAGCACGATTATTCTGGAGATCTTCTCGGATTTAGCACAGCAGGGGTTCAGGATTAGGGTTCAGGAGATACAAGGCGTAGGAAATGTATGGATTGTGTGAATGCTAATGTATTTCTGCTCTTGCAGGACTTTGTCAATATAAATTGCAGTGTAAGGGAAAAGGCTGACTTGTTCTTCAGCTGTGTTTAAACAGCAGAGTGGGAAATGGTCCAGGGTAGCGCTGTGTGTGAGAAAGTCACATCCTCTGGGGCAAGCAAAGTCTTCAGAAATGCACAGAGGGGTTCTAGCTCTTGCTCTAGCTTTGCAAAGGGTAAAAATGGCACTAAATCTGCTCCGTGGCTCCAATTCCCATCCTAATACAGGGATCATAGCACCTCACAGCACTTGTACAGAACTTAGTTCATCAATAGATATGAAACATGAGGTCCTTGTACAGAAGGAGCTGTAGGAATGTATAAACTATGCGTGACTGCGAATCACAGGAGAAAACTTCATCACAGATGTGGTGGAAGAGGTTGTCTGGAGAGCGAGGAGCTCTGTTAATGGTCGAGGTGAGACACTGAACACACTTGGTGAGTTATACAAACAGTCAAATGTTAAAGAAATGTTAAGGTTCGGTTTGAGACTGGCACCTACGGAGCAGTAAATAGAGCTGAACAGGATGTATTCCTTCCTGCACACAACAAATTAGTGAAGTTCATCTTTTCATTTCCCTGGGGCATCCCCTGCCCCTGGGGCAAGGGGGCAGCAAATCCCACACAGCCCTGAGTGTCGGCACTCGTGGTTAATCAGTTCACAGATGATGCCAGGAGAAGTGGGAGTTGTAAGCGTCATCTTACCCCTCTTCTCTGCACCTTCCCATTGGCAAGTCTGGATACACCCTTGGGTAAATAAAACCCTGTAGTGCATCTTTCCTGGGTGCTGGGAGAAGGGGACCGGGCTGGTGTCTTTGCCAAGGGCGAAGTTTCTCCTTGAGGAGAAGTTGTAGTGATTTAGACCTGTCCTGGAGATCAGTGTGGCTGTTCTGCACACTGTGCCTCTTCTGTAGAGTTAATGATGTGTCGTTATTGTAGAGATCTTATTGCTCTCTACAACTCCTGAAGGGAGGGTGTAGAGAGGTGGGGTTTGGTCTCTTCTCCCATGTAACCAGTGGTAGGATGAGAGGAAATGGCCTCAAGTTGCACCAGGGGAGGTTTAGGTTGGATATTGGGAAAAATTTCTTTACTGAAAGACTGGTCAAGCACTGGCAGGGGCTGCCCAGAGCAGTGGTGGAGTCAAGAAGTACCTGGATGTGACACTTGGACATGGTTTAGTGGGCATGGTGGGGTTGGGCTCACGGCTGGACTTGGTGATCTTAGAGGTCTCTTCCAAACTTAGTGGTTCTGTGACTCTGTGTATGTCTTAGGTAACACACACTTTTGCCTTGTATACTATATATACACATATATATGTGTGTGTGTATATATATTATTCCTTGGGATCAAGTGTGTTTTCCCATCCCAAGGCTGACCACAGCCAGGTCCCTGTTCTACCTTTCCATGAACGAGTCCTTCCTGCCCAGAACAGGTGAATTCATCCTCCACATCCCCCCAGCGTGAATCTCACTACTTCACACCTCAGCCTATGGTAACCTCAAGCCTCACTACAGAGAGGAGCAGCACGTTTGTGTTATAGGCAAAACCCTTCCTCAAGAGAGCATCTTCCCATGGCAGCACCAAAGCAACTCCCTTGCTGGTGTGTAGGGGATGAA
>NW_010168393.1:7266-23516 GCF_000695765.1 Mesitornis unicolor
CGTCTGTGTGCGCAGTGCGGAAATGGGTGAAATTTTCTGGCCGGTGTTTACGCAGGAAGTCAGCCGATACGATCGTAACGGTCCCTTCTGGCTCCAAAATCCCTGACTATCCCTCTGTGCTTACTGGGGTGTTTCATGTACACGTAGTGAGCCTATTTCATCTCTGGTTTAACTCCGCTGACATCAGTGAGTTACAGCAAGGATAAATTTGGCCTTGTCGCTGTGTTTTGTGCTGTAATTCAGTTCCTCTTTTGTTTAACACTTTTGGCAGCTTAATATATTATAAGTGCCGCGTACGTATAAAACGCATTTCTTTGAGCGCAAAAAAAAAAAGCTAATATGCATATTCCTACTTTGTCTCTTTCTTGTTACCAGTTAATCAATCACACAGAATGCTTGTGACACTTATTAAAGGGAACGAGTAGATAAAAGCACATGACTTTCATTTATGAGACCCTGGTAAGTTGGAAATACAAAGGATCTTACCAAAGGGAGTCAGTGTATACTAATGGGTAGAACAAAGAGCCGAGAATGAAAAAGACGTTGGATGTGGATCCCACTTCTATCAACTCCCTTTGTGATCTTGGGTAACTAAGCTATTCCCCGCACTTTAGACGTGTGATCAGCTCCAATCTGGAGGCCACGCTTTAGTTGAATATCATTAGGCCAATCGTTCTTTTAAATAAAATACTCCTGCGCTGTCAGCTTTTAGTTGCGATCGGCCAGAAATCCAGATTAACATTCTGGAGCCTGGATCTGGGAAGATTATGTTTTCAGTCTGTGTTCAGATGCAGCTTCAAAAGCAAAGCAAATCCCAAATGCTGTGAATATTACTTATCTTTTTTTTTTTCTCTCTCTCTCTTCATTTCCTTGTGTATTTGGACTGAGTGGCAAATCTGCAAATCTTTATTCCACCTGCTTGCATGGTATAAACTGAACAGCCTGCTCTTCAGTTGAAAACTCTGAGGCCCTCGATAAATACACCCCTGGCAGTACCAAGTTGAGGAGCAGAATGGGTATTGATCCAACGTGCGGTGTTTCTCAGTAACATATTACTTTCTTTTTCCTTCCACAAGCAGGAGTGCCACCTCAGTGGCGGGTGCTCCAGCACTGACACACTGACATTTTATGCACGCTTCCCCTTACATATCCCAACTCCAAATGTCCGCGTCCTGGGGTGGGAAGAGGGGTGACTCCCGTCTAAGTGTTTCAGGCAATATTGCACAAGTGGAGTGGGCAGATCTGGGCCACAGGCTTGGCTTGGGGGCACAGTCCTGTTCCTGGGGACGAGGGAATTCGGCGCCACGGGACAGCAGCGCTCCTCGGCTGTGCCCACACATGCATTGGTCCTGGGGCTGCCCTCGGTGCTGCTCAGGTTGAGGATCACGGTTGCAGAACTGAGGAGAATGAACATTTTATGGGCTTGTTCTTGCGCTGCTTTTCCCTTCCATGGTTTCCTGTAGGCTCCGCGATAGCTTTTGAAAGGCAAATGTTAAAAATGGCCTCTGAGAAAACACTACTTGCCTCTGCAAGTTAATTTAACGGTTGAGTGTATGAGATGGTGACAAGTGGCAACGCTCACTTAACCGTGCGGCAACGTCCCCTCTGAAAGGCGTCCCTCTGGTGACCGTGGAGGTTGGGCGCTCCTCGCTGGGGCGCTGGGCTCTGTCAGAAGGAAACCTCCGAGTGAGGGTGGGCAGGTTCCCTCTCAGGGAAATGAATCAACCACTTGGCCTCGCGTCTCTCGGAGGAACCTCCAGCTTCAGAGAGGTGCCCTCACGCGTGTGACGCTTCTGAAGGGGCTACAGGAAAGCTGGGGAAGGACTTGTTACAAGGGCAGGTAGCAATAGAATGAGGAAAATGGTTTTAAACTGGAAGAGGGGAAATTTAAACTGGATATTAGGAAGAAATTCTCCCCTGTGAGGTGGTGAGGCCCTGGCCCAGGTTGCCCAGAGAAGCTGTGGGTGCCCCCTCCCTGGCAGTGCCCAAGGCCAGGTTGGACGGGGCTTGGAGCAGCCTGGGTTGGTGGAGGTGTCCCTGCCCATGGGGGGGTTGGGACCAGATGATCTTTAAGGTCCCTTCCAACCCAAATCAGTCTGTGATTCTATGATTTGCAAGTGAATAATAATAATATTATTATTAATGAATCTGTAATCTATTAATTCAATTCTGTGGCAGCACAGTAGCACGCAGTACCTTAAACACGGTTCTTAGGTGGCTGTATGAAACATATGCTGCTGCTGTTTGGACTCGATAGTATATTTTCTAAATTCCTCCCTTTGGTAAGAACAATTATGGTATCAACTTTGGAAACTTGCAATGTAAGTGCTCAGGAATGACTAATTTTGAGAGTTTTTTTACAACAGAGAAGTTCAAAATGCAGTTAAAGGCCTGACTGTTAATGAATGAAAAAAGTAATTTGGATACTACCAGCAGCACAGGAGGTATTTTTATTAGGTAAAGCAATGCAAAAGTTTGGCATGGGTTCAGTAATAATAAAAGAGCAACTATAAAGAGTTAATTATCTCTGATCCCTAAAGGAAGTATATCTTTCCTATCATCATTGAGGCCCTTTGTAGTGCAGTGTTGGGAAAAACACAGCGTTTTGGCCGAGAGCCCAACACCTGGCCTGGGAATCGTGTTTTACAGTGGCCAAAGATCATCGGCTTCTGCCAGATAGAGTGCTAATAATGTGCAATCGGTGCTGAAGTTACCTCATTAGGAGCACCGCGAGTAAACTCCATACCTTTCTTTAATGGGAAATAAAAGAACCCAAAAAGACAAGAGGCTTGGAGTCATGGTGTCTGCCTTGCTTTGATCCTTAAATAAAAGTGTCAGTGTAGCTTCCTAAATAATAAAAAAAGAAAGGTATGGCTGTTGTTGGCCAAACCCTTCCTTGTCAAGTCCCCCTCGGTGGGAAATAAAACCCTGCAGACTCTGTCACCTGTGTTAAAAAAGGGGCAATTAGAAAGAAAAAACCCCTGCAGAGCTCTCTGTGAAATTCTCCTCTTCTACCGTTCAGTCCAGCTGAATATTTCTAATTTTTTTTGCCATAAACTCAGATATTGATGAAATATTTTGATCCACTTGTCACCTGCCCCAGCAGTGATTCCTCGCTCCTCAGCAGCCTCGGTGCTTTCTGCTTGGCAGGGATTTAAACAGAAAACGTTGCTCGTGCCTCTACGCATGGTCCTGCCCAGCTCCATGGGGTCCATGGAGCCCCATGAAGGGCATCATCTGCCACAGGTCCTGGAAGGGAAAGGAGAAGGAAAGCCTCCAGCAGCAAATCCAGGCTGGTGGTTAGGGCTGTTTGGTGCAGAAGCAGGGCTCACCAGCTCGATGGGGGGGAAACACAAGCCAAAAAAGCAGGCAGTTTCTTGAAAAGAAAGTAACAAATGTGGGAAGCAATTTCTGTAGTAATGTGTTTTGCTGGAGAATAAATCTTTCTTTAAAAGCAAATGAATATAACCCCAAAATTAAATTGCTGGAAATGTTATACAAACCTAGAACAAATCTTTCAAACAGTGTGAAATATTTCTGGCTTGTGAGGATTTCATATGCCCCTGTTCAGAAATTCAAGTGGGAAAGCAAAGCTGCCCTTTATTATGCATGCCAGCCACCAAGTCCCTTCCATCCTTTAATAACTGTGTCACAACACCTTTTTCAGATGCTTGATGGTATAACGCAGAGGTTAATTGGTTATGGAAATGGCTGCTAATGTTAGAAGTACGAGGGTAATTTGTTCCCCCAAGCGGGAAGAAGCTGCGGCGGCGCCACGTGAGCTGTCGCACCCCTCAAAGGCCGCTGTCCCTGCTGTCCCCACCGCCGTGGCCGTGGGAGGCTCTCCCAGCACGTGCTGGGACCTTCCCAGGACTGCGTGGGCTGCCACACCAGAGGCGAAGAGCTCATGTCCATGCTTCTGGGTACCTCCCAAACCTTCCAGGAGGAGCAAGTGAGCCCATCTTACAGCACCCCTGTCCCCAGGGAAATCTGGGTGGCTCTGTCCCTCCTGCCTGGAGTCAGTCAGTCACCTGCACTCTGGGGACAACGGTGCTGCTCGCATTGCATCTGCCGTGGATGTAAGTTTAAGATCTGCTCTGCACTGCTGCCAGCGCCAGCTTTCCCGCAGGCTAAGTCCTCCTCGTGGGCACAAACAGCAGCCAGGTACGAGCTTTTAGGCCACAGGAGGGTTAGGATGTGTTTCTGCTTCTTTAGGGCTTGTTTTCCCTAAGGCATGGCCTCGCTGTGCTGGTGTTTTCAGGTGGCTCCCAGCCTGGCTCTGCAGTGACAGCGTGCCCTGTTTTGGTGAGATCCGGTGCTGCTTAAAGCCAAACCTTGGTTTGGTTCTTTGGCCTTGGCCCAATTCTTCATTCCCCAGGGAGGAGGCTCAGTCCCTGGTCCGGGCGGAGCTGATGGCAGGCACGGCGTGATACGTGGTACAGCCAAAGGACTTGGAGGGGTGAAGGGGGTGGTTTGGATGCACACTGGAAGGCACTGGTGCCTACATGGACAAGACGTTGCTGCCCCATGGGATTCACTAGGGCTGCTCATTGGGTTAACATCATGCTGTAACACCAACTTCTTAGGGAAGGAGCATATACATTGCCAAGTCTTCTATCCTATATACACCTGTGGTTTAAATTAATGATCAGAGTGCAGCAAGTACCAATATACCAGCATCGTAACATCTCATTTTGAGTTTCCCTTGCTTGGTGATAAAGGACATTTTACTTTGGCGAAGGAAGAGTTAACAATCCCCATAGACATACTTATGTTTATAACATACTCATCAAAAGCTTTTAACCCAGAATAACATTTACACGAAGGCTGCAGAGCTCCATCATGCTGCTAATGCTTACAAGATTCCCCTAAATACTTTTTCAGCAGCTCTTCTTATGCAGAGAGTCCAGAGGGAATAAGTGAGCCAGAGTTGTGCTACCCCTGTGAGCATCCTTCCCAGCGACCCCATTGCTGGTCCAGCCTTGCCAGGCCCACTCATCCTCATGTCTTGGTGGGGTGGGGAGCTGTGGGGGTCCCATGCTCCATGATCGTGGCTGTGGTGCAGCTGGGCTGATGGAAGAGGACAGGATCTGGTCAGACCCCACCTGCAGTGCTGCATCCAGCTCTGGAGACCCCGACATAGAAAGGACATTGGAGTGCTGGAGTGGGTCCAGAGGAGGCCACAAAGATGATCCAAGGGCTGGAGCAGCTCTGCTATGGGGACAGCTGAGAGAGTTGGGGTTGTTTAGCCTGGAGAAGAGAAGGCTCTGGGGGGACCTGATAGCGACCTTCCAGGACCTGAAAGGTGCCAATAAGAAATCTGGGAAGAGCTGTTCACCAGGGCATGGAGCAATAGGATGAGGGGTGATGGTTTTAAACTAGAAAAGGGCAGATTTAGGTTGGATCTGAGGAAAAAGCTCTTCCCCATGAGGTGGTCGATCACTGCACAGGTTGCCCAGAGGTGGTGCAGGCCCCATCCCTGGAGATATTCAAGGCCAGGCTTGATGGGGCTGTGAGCAACCTGATCTGGTACCAATGTCCCTGCTCACTGCAGGGTTGGACCGGAGGAGCTGTAAAGGTCCCTAACAACCCAACACATCCTGTGAATCTAAGATCATCAGATCTTGCACATCTTGCCAAGGAGCTGGGGATGCAGATGCTTGAGATTTCACCACCAAGACAAAGCTCAGGCAAACGCCACCCTTCCAGAGAAGGACAGGACTTGCAGTGTTGCACTGTGTGCATTTTACTTTCCTTAACTCCTACCATTTCATTCGTCCTTTTCAAAACTGAGTGAATATGGCTCCTCTTTCCTCTGGCTGCCTCATTCCCCAGTCCAGTAAATAAAGTGCCACTTAAAACCCACATTTCTCTTGATGACGATTTATTGCAACGTTACTTTGGCTGCGTGGCTTCCAGGTGGGCTGTGCCGGAGCGGTGTGGGCACTTGCTGTCCTGCCAAAATCCTCAGCCCCAACGAAATGAGCTGAGGGCACTCGGGGGGAAGCATCCAGCTAAAATCTCAGCTACCGAGGATGGGTTTTTAATTTCTAGCCTCCTTGTACTCCAGAGGATTCTAGACATTAAATTGCAAGGCTGGACCTCTGAATCCAAATTCAGCGAGCGCGAATTGATGTAGCAAAGCCAATGGAGCCGAGTGGATTTACATTAAGTGACGATCAGGCCCCCGGTGTGTGCTCCGCGCTGTGGTAAATTCTTACCTGGAGGCACCAGCGTATTTAGTCCTGACATCAGGGGAACATTACCTACCTGTAGCAGCCTAATTTACACACTCCCCAACACCTTTAAGATGCTTTATAACCTTGAAAATCCCCTGACAACAAATGCTCTCCGCTAGCATATGCCAGCGAGGGAATGATGCGGTATAGCCATACCAATTAAGACTGAACATTTTGTGCGTCCTCGGTATTTTTTTATGGAGGGACTGTCTATCTTTTTAACTAGGTTTGTTTTTATTGAAGCAAAAACCTGCCCTTTCGGATGAGCAGGCCAGTCTATCAGAGCTGACATTTAGTGGAAAACAAAGTGCAGGCATGAGAAGGTTACGAGAGCTGGCACATGCTTTAGCCCAGATTAGCCCATAACACAACTGGACTCGTCTCGTCTTACTCTCAGAAAAATCCTGCTGTCAGTAAATTTTGTCCTGCTTGTGAGCAGAGCGGGAGGCCAGAGCGGCAATGGTACCCGACAGCTGTAGAAAATAAGGGTTTGGGATTTATTCCTTCGTATCTGCTCCAGAATTGATAAAACGGGTCAGGGTTGGCTACAGTTGGAAGCTCAGTGCCTAAATCCATGCTGGCTTTATGGTTTTTGGAGGAAGGGGGACCATGTTTGGTGCACAACCTGAGGAAAGGACCTGGTCCCCTCTCCAGGACCGAGCGTCACCCCTGCCGTCCTCCACCCCCATCACCCCATACCCGCGCTGCTCCGCTGCCGCCGAGCCCAGGGCAGGGCCTTGTCTGGGATAACCTCTGCTTCCCGCGGGATTCGGGCACTGGGAGCTGAGCACCATTAGCCCTGGCAGGATGCGGCGTTGCTGGGTCCTGATTACAGCAAATTTGGCTGTGAAACCTCCTCTCCTCGCTCTCTCCGTGCAGCTGCCATTGGGATTGGCAGGAACTTTAAGCTTTCTTAACCGCAGGTTTCTAATGGCCTTTTTGGACTGCTGTAGGTAAGCAGGTTTTATTATCCATGTCCAAATAATACGAAATTAATTATGCAACCTAAACTTGGGCAGTAGATATCCGATTGCAATCGTGACATTTACAAACCACCGGGGAAACTTCTTCCTGGCTTGTGGTATTTCCAGATATTGGCCCCCAGCTGAAGGGCAAGGCTGCTTTCTGCTCAGCGCTGCCTGAAGACAAAGAGACCGTCCCAACCCCAGGCAAGCTGTAATGTAGCTTTTAGTGGAGATAAAGCAGGCATCAAACGGAATTAACAGCAGGAGTTTGGGTCTTGAAACCGTGGAGTGAGTGGAGTTTGCACAGGGAGGGACTGGGAGGGACTGGAAGAGAAGCACCCAGGTACCAATAGGAAGTGTTTCTGCAAGTGAAGGTGTTATAACCCCAAGGTTTTGGAGTTATCATCACTAGGCAGCATAGTATTTTTGTGTCTGGAAGCAATATTCGGCTGATCTCAGTCCCATATAGGATGAGTTTTTGCAGACCTTTAGCATCCATGCTTCCTCTCACTGAAACGGAAAGGGCCAGACGCTACTGGTGTGAATCCGGTTTTAGGTTTGCGCCAGAAGAACCTGGTGTGCTCAGACAGGGAGCACAGGAACTGATCACATCCACGCTGTAAAGATTTTTAGGAAAATATTAGCTTCACTAAAATGCAAAGTCTGAGTGTGTTTGCTTTTCGCACAAATGTCATTATTTGCTGGT
Source organism: Mesitornis unicolor (assembly GCF_000695765.1). Lineage (NCBI taxonomy): Eukaryota > Metazoa > Chordata > Aves > Mesitornithiformes > Mesitornithidae > Mesitornis > Mesitornis unicolor. The sequence goes on from NW_010168393.1 coordinate 15,177, forward strand.
AAATATTAATAGTGGAGATATTTAAGTGAAATGTTTGGGAGAAAAGCTTTCCCTCTGCAGTTCAGTGCCTTTATCTCCCTATTCATAGACCCAACTCAAAATTCTTTACTCTTAACATCATCATCTGTTGTCATAGAAACTATTGCAAGACATAAGTACCCTAAATGACTGCAACTTGCTTGAATGGCAAGGGATCAAGATGGCCTGCGATGGGGGAACACTTCACACAGGTATATCTATCCACAACAATTGATGGCGAGAAGTATTCAGTCTCCCAACAATACGACGTGTACACCATTCATATTTATTTTAACAAAATCACGGACCCGTATTTATTGAACCTTCTGTTTATTTGGTGTATTCTTTCCTCTGAGACACAGAAACTGGGAGGCTTTGTTTTCATTGAACAAATCTGGGTAGTCCAGTTCTGAACTAGTTTTACTGGGATTTCTTGGTGAAATTTCCTACTGAGAGTCGGGGTTTACATTCCTTATTTCTTTAGTTAATGTTTATTTGTACCTTGCTGGCAAAGAAATAATACATCTGCTCGGTTTCCTGTGGTTGAGAAAACCAGCGCTGAGCTTGGCCTCTTTAGCATTTATACACTCATCTTCTCATCAAATGACTGGTGAAAATACACTCACCAAAACCAGTCAGGTTTTCGTCCTACAGCAACTTCTACACTCCAAGAAGTCTGCAGTCCTTTAAGTCCCGTACGTCTCTCTGAAGCCTGTGCTGCTCCCAAGAAGCAGAACAGAAGGTCAGTTACAAGTTATCGGGATTTTTTTCCCCTTGCTATAGCTGCAAAATGCCAGAAGAGCTTCAATTTGAAGCCTGAAGAAACTGTTATTCCTGCATCATCTCAGTGGAATGCAGAGCTCAGACAGGTCCTTAGGATGTGTAAATGTCACAGAGATTCCGTTTTGCAGAGAAGTCATTGACACTCCAGTGACAGCACAGCAGTATTTTGCTTCTGGTTCAGTACAAATTACAGACAACTTGACATTAGAGACCTTCGGATGCAAAAGCAGACTGAAATCCTACATGATCAACTGACTTTCCCTATTTACCAAAACACAGCTTTCATTTAGCCGTCTCTTCGGGAACAAATTGATGGAATGGAAACAGAATGGGGACAAAAAGCCAGGGAAGTTTCAGATTTGTATGGTGCTGCTTGCTCCGTGCCGAAACCTCTGCAGTGTGGCTGTGACCCTCCCTTGCACATATAACATCTAAATGTTATTGGCACATCCTTGAGCTCTAATGCTCAGCCCCTGCTTTCTGAACTCCCCCTGCGTAAAGCGCAGAGAACCAACCCGTCTCAGTACGGAAAGACCTCAGCAGCACTTCCAGTCCTTGCTGGTAATGTTTATTTCAGATAATTGCCTGTGTTCATATACGTTGTCTGGTGACTTTGCAATTATCCTCTTATCTGTCTTTTTACCCGTAATAACAGCCTGGTGACCATTTCTGTTAAGATGGTTGAATGCAGCTTGATTCTGCATTTTGAAGAAGTCATTTGCTGAAAATAAGACAAGTGAGATCATGGCTCGGCTAGGAACGACTGCGGGCCATGAGTCAAAACAGTGCTGTGGGCTCTACAGGCACATAAAGAGCAGGAAATCAGGGTGTTGTGTGTGCATGGGGTCAAGATACTGGGTGAATGGCAAAAGGACTGGAGCATCGCCTTTAACTGCCTGCAAAGTGAAGATATGACGCCATTCTCCCAGCTGAATCTCGTGGAGATCAAGAGGCTGTGCAAACGTTGCTTTAAACGGCACAGGAGGAAAAGGGTTAATGAGAAAGAAATGGTGCCAGCAGGAGTGAAGTGTGCTCCTGCCCCAAACAGTGACTCCATGCCCTCAATTCCTCCTGGCGAACGCAGACCAAATCACAAACACCAGAAGCATTTTCGTGGCGACACCGCCCATTTTTTGCTTTCCTACAGGTTGGGGTGGTTTTCTGCCTGCTCCCAGCTGTGGCTGTTGGCTGCTACAAAAGCAGTGACTCCAGGCCTTCCTCCGAATAAAAACATGCGGCTCCCTGCGTCTGCTGGGGGTGTTGGGCCATCAGAAGAAGGGACCTTGTGTACCCCTCTCTACCATTAGGGAGGGCAAAGCCGCTCCTTGGTCCTCAGCAAAAAACAGGATGTCCAACCTTTTGGGAGGACATGGGAGGACTTTTGCATTTCAGCCCTCATGTTAAGCAGGACCTGAGCAGAACTGGAGGAGCAGCAGCCCCGGTGACACCAAACTCCCAACAAGTGATGCTACTTAATGAAGAAAAGTCACTGCAACTCCCGGCGCCAGCCTAGCAAAGCTTGGGCCAATGGGAAGGCGAGGTTTCCATTGCCTAATTAATTCAACTGTCATGAAATTAAACTATCATGCACTTTGATATCTGTCTGTTTTCTCAGGTGCAGGTATATTTGAAGAGACCCCACGCCTGTTTAGCTGTGATCCCTTTTGGAAATAATTGGCGCGGTTTTGATTGATAATGTGTATTCCTCTTTAAAAGAAAACACCCTATTTTTCATAATCAGAGGCTGAATGCATAATGAGTGCTCTGGTGCTGCCTTTAGCATCAGGTCTGTCAAACCGCACAGTTATTTCCATATTGATGCAAACTAAGATATTACACTCCCTCATTACATTGACATGGCACATCTTTCAACAGTCAGCTTCCAATCATACGTTCCTTGCAAACAAAATTACCTTCATTTTCTCTTTTGCTACAGAAGGAACGAGCGGTGGAAATGTGCCCTAACAAGCTAATCAACTAATTTTTAGAATATGTTTCAACCATTTAATATTCCAAAAGAAAACAAGAAAAAGTTGCTAATGGGTATGCTGGCATAAACAGAAATAAATAGACAACTGGTTGACTGAACATTAGCATACTTAAGTTTTATCGAAGTCACAGTGGAATTCATTTTGCAAGTCAAAAAAGCGAGATCTATTTGTATCCATAAGCCGAACAACCTCATTTACTCGGTACATTCTTCAGCAGATAACCTTGGTTATGAAGGTAAAAGGAAAAAAAAAAAAGGAAACTGTCCTTTTATGAGCCAAATACTTCAGGCGATAAATTGGTTTTAGTGGGACCAGTGTGTAGGGCTACTGATAATGGTTTGTGTGATGCTAATGGCCCCGCTGCTAGGAGAGAGGAGCCGCACTCCTGGTTATGGGCTGCGTTCAGCGGGTTGGCAGGGAGCGAAGGGGTTTCCAAAGCAACACTCAGGGATGGGAAGAAGGGAGAGGCAGCTTTGCATCGCTAAACCCGAACTCCTGTCCCAAACAGGCAACAGGGAGGTGAGCTGGTGTTTTAAATGGCTCGGTTCGGTGAAAGGGTTGTGGTAAGCAGACTGAAAAGGACCTCAATATTGACTCGAGAAAGCATCGCTAAGGCAGCGTGCGGGGAAGTGAGTTGATAGTTAGGCCATGAGGTGCCTCACCAGCCCATGACCAGCTCCCTGGCCACCCCCTGGGCGCTTTGCAAGGCCCCTCCAGTCCTTTCAGGAAACATCTCATTTGTTTCTCTGCAGAAAGATTACAGACCCTTTGGAAAGATCATTGCTCCGCCTCACGTTGGGGGGTTTGTTTGCAGAAAAAGGAGCTTGGTTTCTTTTCCTGTCAAGATACAGCTCTGCATTTGTTACGTATGTTAATTTGCTTTGAAAATTCATGGAAAAGCAAATTATTTTGCTGATAACAGTGTTTAGGCAAACCTTCAATGTCTCCTCCGGCTCTGAGTGTGGGAAGAAGTGACAGTCCCTCCCCGTGCCGGTGTGTGATTGCAGAGCCCTGACCTGATAAGGGCCATGGTGGCCACCGAGGTTGGATGTGCCCTAGGACAGCCCTGGGCTGTGCCTTCTCCTGAGGCACCGCAAGAAGCAGCAGAGCCATCGTCACACAAAGCAGAAACTCGCCCGGTGCAGCTGTGTGTCCTCTGAGTAAAGAACAGCTTCAGACAGAGCCCTGGTATGTCCATACAACGGCTTGCCTCTTCCCATAACTACACACACCGCAGGACAAGACTCTCAGCCCAGTCTGGACCAGGAATTCGCTTCTGCACCATCAGTTATCCCCAGATTTCATGAAGGTCGTGTGGACTCTGAAGCTCGTGAGTTGATCCTGAATACGTCAACATCCAAATCGTAGTCATTCCATGCACAGGTCACCATAAGGAACATATGAGGTAATTTACACATCCAAACCCATAATCTGATAGCAGAACCTAGCGTTTCCAGCTGTATGTCTAAAATTTGGGCACTATGCATTTCTTTCCCTGTAGGACATTTGAGAATGCAGCCCTGGAGACCATTAGGTTAGGATCACTGTAAAAGCTCACGTTATTCAGCTGCATTTCCTTAACCGATCCAGGGAAAAATACCTTTGAAAGCTGACAGTTGCATGGGAATGCACCAGACTGTTCCCTGATGTGGGATTAAACAACAGACTGCGTCGCAAGAGCAACATCTGCTTGTTCTTGAGCAGCAACTGTCTCGGATGAGGGTCCGGAAGAGGAGAAGGACGGCTCAAGATGAAAGCTTGCACTTCAGCTGTCGGGGGAAGGAACACATCCACGCTCCTGTTGAATATTTCCACTCGATCGTAAAAATCAAGGCAGCGGCTATTCCAAAATACCCCAGCACTGCTGCATCACGACAGCCAGTGAATGAAACGGGAACCATTTCCAGCATAAAATCATATCCTGCTCGTCAAAAAAAATATCAGGGGTTGTGGGCAGGCAGCCGAGGGAGGGGACTTGGGGTCTAATCGTGGTTTTCAAGCAATGGAGGTGATGTGGGGCACAGAGCTGAGAAGCAGCTTTCCTCCTGCGTGTCCTTCTCCAGAGGGTTTGAAGATGCTCCTCAGTTCACAGATTTAGATACAAATTTGTCCAAAGAAGTGTGATAACTCTCCTGAAACCTGATTTGATTTTCTCCCTTCGCTATCTTATCTGGCACGGAGGAGATTTAAGTCATACCAGATTATGAGGTGTTATCCTCTCTGCTCAGCCAGAATATCTCCGGACAGTCTTAGCTTCCAGAGCTAAGCTCCAGGTTGCCTCTGACTGCAAATTTACATTTTGAAGGTACTTTTTACCTGATCGCTTAACTCAAAAGACACAAAAGCAGAGTCCTACACCTGGTAATTTCTTTACATAAATAACAATTCTGCAAAAGATCCCTTTAATGACATCAATTATAGGTAACTAAGTGCACTTTAAAGACTGATTTCTTTTTTAGGGGGTTGTTTTGAAGCATCTTTGAATTCATTAAGAGTCATTTTCCCTTTTGAAAGGAAAAAGCAAGTTTCCCATAGAAACTAACCCCCCAACAGGTGCATTGTTCCACTTTCAGGTCAAGTTATTGACTTGCCAAACGCACCGGATACAGAGCCCGAGAGCAGCTGCACAGATATAAAAATACACGACTTAACCTTCCTCTTGTGCGTGTGGGTGGGAGATGGCAAAGGGGCCGCGTCCTGGGGCGTGCTGGGGGCTGCCCCCATCCCCAGGGGCTCCCTGGTGCTGCCTTTGGCCCAAGCTGTGAAAGGAAATTAAAAATCAGGAGTTGAAATGCCATAATTTAAAAGTTAAATAAAGGTGTGCAGGTGAAAGGTTTTGTGGTTGCTCTCTGTGATGAGCCCATTCACTGAACAGGCTCTGATACCTCTGTGGGCATCGGGACACCCTTCCACCCGGGTCATGTTCCCAAGAGCATCAAAACCACCTAAAACCACAGCATTTTGGGTTTCAGCTCATGATAGATTTCCACACTCTGCTCACAAACCTGCTGGAGCTGTGGCCAGAGCCACGAGACTTCTCCTTGACAGCAAGAGGAGGTCCTGGCCAGACAAAAGGGCTTATTTCCCCTGATGGAGCGAAGGAAACCGCTCTCCTGAATTAGGTATGCAAAGCTTCGCTCTTGGCCAAAGATCTGAACCTCGCCTGTCTGCGCGGATTGTGAGAGGTTGTTTGGTGGTGTCCCCATTCGCGGGCCCTGTGCGCTGGGAACGGGGACAGTCATCTGTGCCAACTCACACAGGCGTCGCAAGAGTGACGGGAGGCACTCAAGAGCTCACGGACATATGGATATCTGCAGCAGAAAGAGCCGACCCCGATCATATCCTTCCCTCTGCCGCGTGAGCTACTGCTGCTACTTAAAATTTCACTGACAGCGTAGAAAAATGCCACTCAGGCAATGTCCCTGTGCTTCATGGCTTGCCGGAGAGTATAAAATCCCAGCCAGCAGCTGATAATCTGCTTGTAAACTCCTGTTTGGAAATAAAGACAATCCCATTTTACAGTAACCAGATGTTGAACAGAATATTAGTATTTACAAGTGCCTCGGGCTCTTGTTTTATAAAGGTCTGAAGAGGGCTTACAAAAATGTAAAATCAGAAGCCAGCGTGCAGTTCAAAGGCTTCTCCAAGCTGTGAAATTTCGTGTAACGTGGGACAGATCCCCTTTTGTTTGTGCCTGGTGTGTTGGGTGGGATCGGTTACCAGGTTTTCCTCCATAACTTACCTAACCGAGTTCCCCTCTGCTCAGATTTCCCCCCCCCCGTTCTTTATTATCCATAATTGGATAACTTCTCTCCAATTTTCTCCTTGGAACACTGAAGATAAGGTTTGTGTTTAATCATCCCACTTTAAGTACTTGCAATCAGACAGGATATTGCTGCTTTTAAAATAAGACAATGACATTTAATGACTTTCATTTCTTCCTATACAAAAGATTAATTTATATGCCGGAGTCATCTTTTTCACTGGAAAATTCTCCACTCTTTTTGAAATGATTCAACCTGATTAACAACTTAATTCTGCTTTCATATTTCTGATTTGGTGGCTTTCACTGCAAGTATTTGCTTGTCATCTTTTTTACCGAGCCTCATTCAGCTTTTGTTTCTGAATCAGTGGGAAGCTGAGCAGCCAGACAAGTTGTAAGGTGTGAGTGCTACCACGGTACCCAGCCAGTGGGAGATAGCAGAGAGCACCACTGCCTATGGAGGTATGTCCCAAAAAGCTGTAGGAAAACCCAGGGATTTCCTGAACAGCCCATAGAGGCTCTAAGAAATCCAGGTGGAGGACTGCGGGGTCTGTGTGTCCCCCTGGGGAGCAGAAAAAGCATCGCTGATGTTTTCCAGGGAATTGGGAAAAGCCCTCGTGGCAGGCGGGTAGGGAAGACAGAAGGGGAAAATATGGCTCAAATACACCTTGCCTGGCTGTTTCAACATGAGAAAATGCAGATTATTTAACCCGTCGGTTTTAATCTGCCTGCCTGTAGTGTTTAATGTTCTTCTGGAGTGCTGTGGGAAAGAGAAGTTTCATCACGATGCTGTCTTAGGAGCACTCCTCGGCTGCTGCTTTAAGTACAGCCTTGAAACAGCTCTGCAAAGCTTTGTACCTTCTGCATCGTTACTGATGATTCAGTGGTTAATAACATAGATAGAAACATAATCCTTGCCTTCAAACAGGTTGTTGTCTGCCTTTAGGAAGGTGAATAGCAGAGTTACAAATTTACTTTGGTTGACTGTCAACAGACTCAAAAGGAATTACCATTTTCTTTGCTCTGCTGGCCATCCTTTTCTTTTTGCGCCTTTTCGCTCTACTTTTCTGTAACTTTCTGGTTTATACTTGTTGCACTCAACCTCTGTGGTGTTTGTACGTGTTCTCTTAGCTTCAGAAAACTTCATTTTTTATTCCAAATCAAGTTGTTTCTATTTAAGCCAGCAAGGCCTTCTCCTGCAGTTGTGGGATTAGGGCTTTTTTCAACCTATAGGAAAAGGTACAATGAGCAATCCTCATTAGAAGTGATTTTTTTCCTGACAAAACTCTTATTCCAAACAGATTTAGCCCATAGTCGCTTTCTGGACTGTGAAACCGGTCTTTCTAATGGACATAATCTACAAGTACAATGTTGAAGCGGGTTAGCATAGGCCCCTTTGCCATGTGAGCACTTTTCCAAAGCTCTGATGGCTTTTTCTACACTTCTCTGTCTTTGTCTGAGACAAATGGGTGAGCCCAGATGAGTTTATTTTTCCCATTACAGTCTCTGTATGTACATGCATTGCCCTTCCCCTATGTGTATAAGAACTGCAATGAGATTTGCATGGATTTTGAGCTATAACACCACATTTCCATACTCGCTTTGGTGCCACACTCAATTCTTCATTGCGTCAAGATACTTCTCCCTATCGCTGCCTCTGCTACCGAGTGGCACTTCATTTCCAGTGAAGTAGCATCTTGGTTGTTGAAGATGGCACTTCATTTGCAGTTCACGTCTTATAAATAAAATCTTCAGGGGCCTCCTGATGCACGCACCAGGAAACCT
>NW_010168393.1:23547-37229 GCF_000695765.1 Mesitornis unicolor
CCTGCCCTTACCCAAATGTGGACCCAGGTAGCGCTGGGTCCAGAGCCCACCTACGAATGGTGGGAAGCCCATAGCTGGCCAAGTTCTCCTTTGCATGGGGTCTCCTTTGCATGGGGTCTCCTTTGCATGGGATCTCCTTCCATCCCAGCCCCGAAGGCTTGGGAAGGGTGGACCTGGACTTGCAGAGAGCTTTTGGGGGCTGTTGAGCAGATGTTAACAACACTTCCCATCTGAGGACTGCAAAGTATTGTAATGATGCTTTAACACAGCTCAGCAATCAAACATGAGAGCATAATGAAAACAGGAATGCGTGTTTACCAGAGTATAAAAGCATATCGAGAAGGGAATGAAAATGATTCTGCACTTAAGGGCACGCACATGTAAACACACGTACGTGTCACTCGACTAATCCGTGGCACTTAAACCCAAACGCAAAACCTATTGCTGGGGCACGGCAGCGGCGGGTGGAAGTAATACGGCCGAATAGATTGGATCCACTTTCCAGATTAAGATCCTAATCTTGCAAGTGACTCCAGGCTGCTGCAATCCGACAGCCACGTGGTGTCCTCCGTGCGGTGCCTTCCACGCCCCGCGGGGATCAGCTCTGCCCTGTGCCCCCTTCCCACCGGGATCGCAGCACACTGGGAATGCTGGACCCAAGCAAAATGCATAATGCACCAAAAAGATGACAGATAACGAAAAGCTAAGTAGACGAGGGGAAAAAGAAAAGTCTGGCTCGGGACATTTAACCCAGAGCATCGCCTCTCCCGTTGAGTTGGTTTGGCTGGCTGGACAGGCGGTTTGAAGCCCTTAGTACTCGGAGCGTGGTTTTGGCATGGTAATTTCCTTTAAGAAAAAACTAGCCATGAAGTGAATGAGAGTTGACATGACAGATTGTATCTGCTGTGCCTGTTGGCCCCAAAGGCAGCCGTTTGTGTTTTAAAATTCAGTAATTATGTATGTACACAAATGTTTCTAATGGGCCCCAAACAGGCAGCAACATGGGCCACCGTCCCCGAGCACTGCGTAGCAAACGTGGGAAAGACTAAAATTAAATAAGCGAGCGAGGAATGTGAGGTTCACCTGGGTGGAGAGAAACGTCGAGAGGAGAAACCTCGGAAGTGGGAACAGCCACAGGTTCCCCTGCCATGAGGAAGGTCACTCGGAGGAGTCTGACCACAGTGACAGAACAAAACCCACCAGGAGCTTTGCAAGGCCGGCGGCCTCTGCCGGAGGAAAGTCCACGTCCTCCCCTGTTAGGCACACAAATGCGCAGCGTTTTTCTGCCTTTATCTGAATTTTGCCCACGCCAGAGGCGTGGGCTGGCCCTGGTACAGGTTTTTATTCATCTGTTTTGAGCGGCTGATTCCTCCCTTAAAACCCAGCGGAGACCCTTGACCGGGCAGGATGAGCTGCCGGGGCAGCGCCTGGTTAATGAACCACCGCGGCACCTTTGTTTCTCTGCCTGCCTGCTGTCCTACTCTCACTTGTTCAATTATTACCAAAATCAGAGAGAACACTGCCTTGAGATATGATTTTCATACTGGGATAGATTTTATTATAGCAGCCGTACAATACCCGCCATTATCATTTTGATTATACGCTCCTCATTTGCACTATTGGAACATTATCTGTGGTACATTCATTATTACTTTATAAGAAACTGAAACTACATCCCTAAGATGAATTGTAAGGAAGGATTTCTATTTCCTCAGATAGATACTTTGGCTGAGAACATTAAGTGGCAAACATTATTTGTAAAAGTTTATTTTATTTTATTTACGTAAACTCTAAAAGAAAGAAATAACACAGATATTTCTAACAGACAGAAGAGCCTGCGGCTAGTCACAACAAATGACTGCAATTTAGAATTCATGTACTATTAAGAAGTTCTGATTAAATTGTGAGTTTCTTCGGAGGAAGAAAGTTGAATAAATGAAAGGCTGGCGGTGGCCCAGTGGGCTTGGATAGGCCTGTGGGAGCCAGGGGTTCAACAACAGCTCACGGGTTCCCTCTGCCCCCTCGACCCGAGGTCTCTGAAGATCAGATCCATCGTGAACCTGAGGGGAGAGGGCAGGAGGTCAGAAGAATGCTTGTGCTTAATAGCTCAGTTGGGTTTACAACAACGGCTTTACAGAAATGCTGGATCACCTGTATGGCTGGTGAGCATCCGTCACTGGAGTGCAGTATGTGCTTGTGGGTGAGACCGCTTTGCACAGAGATGGCCTTTGCCCCGAGGAGTTTGCTCCCCACCTTTTGTTCATGTTGCCTTTACCGTGCAGGAGGCTTCATCCTTCTTACACACGGGCAGGGAAAACCATCAGGCACAGAGACCTCACCCAGGTCCATCCCTGCTTCCAAACTGCTTCTGCCCAAAGTCCCTGGGCCCAAATCCTGGCCTTATTCGAGGTCTAAAACCTCCCATGACTGCGACACAACCAGATTTTCATAGATCCTCTGGCTGAACAGTGGCAAGAGCGCCTGACTCATGAAGCACTGTATTTTTGTTGATGTCCCTGTTCATGGCAGGGGGTGGACTAGATGACCTTTAAAGGTCCTTTCCAACCCAAACCACTCTGTGACTCAGCAGTGCAGCTCAACAGCCATGGCCAAGTGGGACTCAACACTCATGTTCAAAGGGCATCAGTGTCTTCAGCTGCCATGGAGGTGTTAAACCCCAAATGATGGGGGGAGGTGGATCGTCTTGCGAGGAGCTTGCTAATATGTGAAGCTGGTGGCAATTTAAAAAAGATGCTTGGTGATTTCACTGGAAGAAATCACACTTTGCTGTGTGGAGAAGGGAACATTTTCAGGTTGATTGCGAATCATAAATATTTGATGTACTGTAATTACTGGTTCTTAAGTATCATTTTCTAAATTATTATTATTTCTATTAAATGCATAGGAACTTGGGATGGAAGAGTGAGTTAATGCAGTAACACTTCATCACTGAAGATCTGGGTTTGGGGAAGGTCATGAGTGAACTTGTCTTTTGCTTCTTCCCACCTACCCACATCACAGACCCTTACAAAAACCAGAATTGCTGCTCAGGTGATCCCAAACTTAACAGAAAAGAAGTCGTGGGGTCTATGACACAATTGAGATGGTTTCTGCCTGTGTAATGGCTGCTATTTCCAGTCTCCAGAGATCCAAACTCATCTAGGCACAAAGAGCCTTTAGAAATAGCATTAGTCACCAACTAATAGAAGCTAAACCCAAAAGTCATGCAGGCCCATGAGAATGAGGGCTGGAGTCCTGCTATGATTTTACTCTCCCCTTTAGTCCTCTCAGCTGTGTCGTCACTGTGCCTTTGAGCACATTATTTAACCTCTCTCTTTCTTCAGAGCCATCAGTTAAATGGATTCAATCATTCTTTTTTCATGGGTCTGTGAGAGAGTTTAGCTGATGTTTGTGAAGCACACCGAGGTCTCTGACAGGAGGCATCCTCTGGAGCACGTTCATCCCCAGGCTGTTCAGAGGAGCAGGACAGGGACAGAGATGTCACTGGGGGCTGAGCCACCAGGGAGTCTCCAGCTCTGGTCCAGCAAATCCAGCCTTAACCTGACCCTCTGGGGACCACCTGTAGCCAGATCTCTAAATCCGAGTAAGTTTTCCCATCCATCCCACACCGAATTTCCCATTGAGCGATGTTGGTTTTGAGCCACTGATGGTGAGCCACAGGGTGGAGATTTCTCCTTCCAAGACACAAAATAGTGCCCTATGGCCACCACCCCAAACCTGGGCATGGCACTGGCCGTGTCCCCGCTGGTGACAGAGGTGATGGCCACGGTCCCCTCCCTGGCCAATGGTTTCTGGGCCAGCTCTGGATTCCTGGCATTTGGTTGGTTTCTGCCTGACCTCTAGCGCTATCCGAGCGCACCTCTTCTGCGGCTCAATTATTACTTACAAGTTGGTAAACAGAAAGAAAATATTCCAACTAATCTGGAATAAGTCAGAGATACTTTTTTTCACCTCTGGGGAGATTTTCAACTATAACAATGTAGCTTTGAGCTTCTGACAGATGCTAATGAATTGTTGTTTACATGTTTGATTTACTGCCTAAACAAAGATAAGACATGCTCTTGAAAACACATTGAATGCACAATCCAAACACATCCATTAAATCTGTCACAATAAACATGACAGCTTTCTTCTAACCTAACAACTGGCATGCCTCATTTACATATTAATGAGAAAACTGGGATCAGGCTGCACAAATTGCTTCTATCTTGCGAAGGGGAAGCACTGACTGACAGCGCGGCTCTCCGCGGTGTAAATACAACAAGTAAATACCTCTGCCGTCTTAATGGATTTTAGGTTTATTTGCCTATTTGGTTCCACGGTTATTGATTAGTTGTCTCTCGTGAACTGCGGTGACAGGCGTTACAACCACAGGGACAGACATTAAAACACTTCCTACAGCTTCCCAGATGCTGGAGGGGTCTGCTGGGCTTTGGGCTTCCCAAAAGAGCTTGGTTAAAGGCTTGGGTCTACCTTGAGCACCTCAGGGTACAGGTCCCGGTGCTGCCAAGCGCTCTGTCGTCCTTAAACTGTGCTATATTGTCCTTAAAACATGCAATATCGTCTTTAAACTGTGCTATGTTGTCCTTAAAACATGCAATATTGTCCTTAAACTGTGTTATATTGTCCTTAAAACATGCAATATCGTCCTTAAACTGTGCTATATTGTCCTTAAAACATGCAATATCGTCTTTAAACTGTGCTATGTTGTCCTTGAAACATGCAATATTGTCCTTAAACTGTGCTATATTGTCCTTAAAACATGCAATAACGTATTTAAACTGTGCTATATTGTCCTTAAAACATGCAGTATTGTCCTGAAGCCAGCCTTGGAGGATAAGCCATTCAACAGGTGGGAAATCAAGGCACAAAGAGGGAAAAACTATTAACAAATACGACCCTGGGCCACTTCTGTCCCATTTTCAAATGTGACTTGGGAGCTAAACTCTTGGAGTTGCTTGGAGTCTTAATTCTGCAATGGTTGTACCAGAGTTTGCTTACCCCCGTGCCATTAGCATAACATTGCCATCTAAATATCTTGGAAATCTGAGCTTTAGGCATAGCAGCGACCTATAAATGAATCTTTCGTCTCTGAAGTCATGTGAGTGGAGAGTTACGCTCCATATAACACTTTTTTCAGTATCTACACCCTACGCTACATTTCAGAATACTAAAAACCTACTTCATGTATCTCTAATTATCTCCAATTTGGGTATCTGGTCCCTGGATGCCCAGGCTCTCTCCAGGAGAAAGCTCAGTGCCTGCACAGGGCAGACCGTGCCACCTCCATCTGTCACCAGGCTCGGGAGCGTCGCTCTCCGCTGCCTGCGGAGAAATCCCAGGAAGCCTCATCCAACTTCTGGACAGCTACGGGAGATAAGATGAATTGCACCTTCAATGTCACTGACTTTCCATCATGTTTACACTCTGAAGTGCTTAAATTACCTTCTAGAATGGTACTTGGCTTTCTAAATCACCCAGCTACTTTTGGAAAATGGACTTTGAGCCTGTATTGACACAGCTACGTGGCTGTGCAGATGGACCTAAGACAAGATCCACACTCAGGGGATGCTCAGGATCCTCAGAAGGAGATCCCAGGGTTGCTTTGGGACCCTAGAGACCGTATCATTATATATTACTGTATCAAAGGACCCTACCATCATATGCTGCAGTGAACCTGAATTTTGTGCAGAGCCAGAGGCCGTTGCAGCACGGCCATGGGCAGTTACATGTTCCAGCTCTGAGGCCATGTGAAGATGAAGCAGCTGCAATCTTCAAATCCAGCCGAAATCTGACCAGATCAGGAAGAATTATATAGAATTAAAATTCATCTTTTCGACAGAAGGAGCTCTCAAGCATTCAGACGCAGTACTTCTGGCCATTATGTGTCTGTTTGAAGACCCTGGAGAGCTATTTGCAGAAGTTTGATCTGCCTCTATTTGTACACTTAAGACACAGCTTGGGTTTTGGATTTGAGGAAGTTTCCAGTTGTAACAGTTTGCTCTAAAAGGCTGTATAAATACCACTCGAACGATCCAAACTGTGCCAAAGGACTCCAGGGAAATTAATGCACTCTATGCTTCTGTTTTGAAGTGATTTTTTTGTTGTTGTTCTCAATGAACTATTTCTTCCCTACAAAATTGTACTCACTGTTTTATTCTTCTGAGGCCCACAGAACCAACATTTTCAGAAGGCTAATTCATCTCCTGCAATTTATAGTCCTCTTTCTAGATTAAAAGGGATGTGTTCGGTTACTCTTGGATGTGGACTTCTCCTCCTCCTCCTCTCCAAGCCTCCGTTATCTGACTCACGTCTCCAGACGGTGGTGGTTTGTCCCTGAAGTTGTCTTTCATCCGTTTATGGCTGAACAGTTTGTGTGCTACTGGGGCACGGCATAATAACTGCACTTGTATTAAATAATTAACATCAAATGGAACAGATTTTGCCATAAATGTTATTCTGATCCAGCGTTATGGATCTGCATTCAAATGGACCCAGAGAAACCCAGGTGACCTCCCCGAAAACGAAATAAAGCCCCAGCCCCTTAACTTTCTCTGGTGACAAAGATCTTCATTCCAAAGCCAGATCCCGCATCCTTATCGGGGATGAGGAGGCTCTGGGGAAGTCCACGGGGTGTCTGGTAAAATAAGCTATTGCTCAACCATGCTGAGCAGAATTAGTCGCATACAACACACGAGCACTGAACTGATTTAATTTCACTGTCAATCAACAAGGAAAAAGGGCCAGCATAATGCAGAGAGTCGCTTCTCCTCAATCTGAGAAGAGCTTTGGGGGAAATATTGTAAATGTCATAATACAATATGTTAAATATAGTAGTTAAAATACTGCTCTGCAGCCAAATTCTCTTCTCCGACGCACACACAACTCCCGCTCTGGCAGGAATGGGAATTGTGCGGGGTAGCCCCAGATGAGGACAGTCTTTTCCAGGAGGGACGGGAGGGCTGGTGGTGCCTGTGCGCCCTCTGAACTGGGCGTCAACGGGGGCCTGTGGATACCCAGATGTTCAGGATGACTTTGAAGGCCGATGAGGAAGACTCTGGAAGGGATTTCTAACCCCGTGCACCAAGGCACTGGACTAAATCCTAGGTCAAAGCCAGCATCTCTGTTCCTCTGCACTAATGAACCATGGACTAAGCAAGCACAGGAGCGAAGCCAAGCAGACCCCAGTCCTAATCCTGATTTTAACACCCCCTGTTTGTGGTTGCACACAGATGACTTAAAGCTGCTTATTCCACACCATGCAAAACCTTCAGTGTAATCGTGCTGAGAAGGGCAGCAGCTGTGGAGAGGCCGAGTGCAAGGACTGGGCTTCCCATGTTCTGTGGTTGCTCTTTC
Source organism: Mesitornis unicolor (assembly GCF_000695765.1). Lineage (NCBI taxonomy): Eukaryota > Metazoa > Chordata > Aves > Mesitornithiformes > Mesitornithidae > Mesitornis > Mesitornis unicolor. The sequence continues at coordinate 30,925 of NW_010168393.1, forward strand.
TCGTCTAAAAATCACAGCAGCTGCATGGGCAGAGCTTTGCTTTAACAAATGCCCTTGTGAACCAGCGAGAATCCACGCCGCCAGGTCCCCATCTCCAGCACTTCCAGCTCCCAATCAGCCAAGGCGTAACAGATGGGTGAGACGAACAAATGGGGCAAAGCTTTGCTGGGGGGTAGTTAATAAATACAAAGGGAGAAATATTTTCCTGGTAGCGATGGCTCCAGGTGGCCGCTTCATCTTCATAATTACGGGAAAAGTAGAGTTTTGTAAGGAAGGCGAGGACAAGGAAGAGCACTCCTGATGATTTTATGGCACCATGATCACCTGGCAGGAGAAGATGGTTCAAATAAAACACTGTGACACCAAATGTGTCATCATCTACACTTTCCATTCACCATGCCTGCTCCCTGTAAGAAGCTAGAGGCATCCTAAGGCCATATTATGGGATATTCTTCATATTTGATCATATTCTAGAGACCAGCAGGAAGCTACAGAAAGTAGAAGCTGCACAGTAATTAATGAGCACAGAGTAATCAGCACGTGTGGACACTGAAGGAGGTGTGAGACCACTGAAGGAGGAATGGGGCATTACAGCTCAATGCAGCATCGCTGCACCACGACTGCATAAGAACCACCAAGAAACTGAGTAAAAAGAGGGAGAAAGAGGGGCAACCCATCCTTTGGACCTTTCCAATGTACATTTTTCTAATCCATTTAAAATCCATTCAATTTTACATTTTCTTTTTAGTGTTGACACACCAAGGCAAATTTAAGCAGACTTTATGTAGAAAAAAAAGGGGTTCCTGGTATTTGCTTTACCTCCTGCTCAAAAGTTGCATCTGGCACTCGCTTATTCTTAAATTGAATAACGCATAATCGCTCCCATTACACCTCCTCCACGCCACTCATGCTATTACAGATCTTTACTGTAATTCCCCCTTCAATCATCTCTTTTTCCAAGCTGAGGGGGATACAGGAGATCTGCACACGATATTCAAGAGGTGAGCACACAGGAATTTATACAGTGGCATATTGATGTTGTCTGTCTGCTTCAGCGGTGTTTTGCTGCAGTCGTGATGATCTAAGGATACAGATGGACCAGAGTTCACGCACAGACATAGCACCTTTTATTACACCAACTTATAGAGCTGGAAAAATTAAATGAGCCTTCAGGCACACATACCTGTAATATTCTAGTTGCCTTTCTGGCTGCCTATGAGCTTTGACTGATGATTCTTCGAACTATCAGCGGTGGCTCTCAGATCTCTCTTTCTAAGTGGTAATAGCTGAAGAAGAGCTCATCAGTGAGTACAGAGTGAAGGATGGGGTTTTGTTCCCCTTTGAGCTTATCAGAATTGAATTGGATCTGCTGTTTTGCCACCGCGAGACCCTCCGCAGCTTCGTGTTTGACTTTCGCATCATTTTGCATCGCCGTTTCACGATCCCTCTGTTTTCTGGAGGAAATTTGTAAGAAAGAAGGTGAATAAAACGCAATAAAAATTAGCCTACCCGTTTCTGCTGCGCTAAGGCGCGGGTACTGATGGCTCAATAGCTATTCAGAATGAACAATCACTCCAACATAAGAGTTTTTACCGAGGCATCGGCGGCTCTTTAAAATTGCAGTTCACGCGTACTTTTTTCTTGCTGGGTCCCGATCGTTGCCGTTTCCAGCTGAGCAGCTGTCAGTTTGGGCTTACCTCGCCTCCAGCATCCCAGTTGGGAAAGCCGCGTTACGCTCGCGTCTTGCAAAGCAATCAAAGGCGGTTGTTTGTTTGTTTGTTTGCGCTGATTTATGCTCTGATTAGGCATTTGATATTACACTGGTTAGGGTAAGGTGCAAGCAGTCGCTTGAAACAGTGCCAGCACTGAGTCAATATTTCATTAAGACTCATTTATGAGAGAGCAGACGAGGTACTGGAGTGAGGTCTCCACATGTTTCATAGGAATCTATTTGGGTAAGGCAGCTGATTTGTTAGGATATATTTAGATGCTCGGTGTAGTTATAACTGGTACAATTCCTAATGTAGGAACAGTCAGGATGAGCAAAGATGTCTTTTATGGACAAAATTTATTCTACTTCCCTACAAAAATGTGATTGTAAATATGTAAAGATGCTGATATTACTGTGTCTGCACAGATGTACAGCCAAAGCTGTACAGAACAGTGGGCAAGTTTGCAAGAAGAGCCTGGGCAATATTGAGACCAGGCTGTGCTGACTGTGGCAGGATTTATTTATAGTATTTTTGGCAAGGGCATAGATTTCCTCTGCAGCTTTTCCCTTGTATCCAATCTCTCTGCTCTCCGTGTTGCACATGGCCGATACGCTCTGTGACCCACGCTTGCCAGCTCGGCTGGGATGGGACCAACACTGGGGTCCATCTGCAGTGGTGCTCATCCAAGGTGGGACAATGAAAACAACACCAGCTTTTAAAACAATAGAAGAGGGGAAAATGTGTTTGGCTTATGTGAGAGTCCAGAGACTCCTTTTTTACCCTAAAAGAGGTTTTTCTCAACCTCGGTAGCACATAAGTGAGAAGCACACAAGTAAGTCATTGGCCAGAGAGGATGCGTCCACAGGACGAGCTCCTCAGCCAGTTCCTGCTCACAAGGAGGGCTCCAGCACCACACAAATTCTCGTGTCAGGGGAATGAATGAAGTGAAATGTTAACGCCGGCCCTGCCAAAACATCGGCACCGGTGCCGCCGGGGAAGATTAATGCCTCCCTTCTTACCTGCGCCAACGTGATGTTCTCTGACACTCGGATCCAATTGTAGGAGCTGAGGTGTGGGAAATGTCACCCTCACTTAAAACGTTATCCCGTAATCGGGCTGCGATGATGTGGAGACAAACAGGAGGTTAACAGATAGGGCTTTATCTTCTGCATGTCTGTGTGGCGGCCACAACGACAGCGATCGCTGTGGTGTGTGCTTTCCTGTGCTGAGAGGGGAATTATAAAGTGAGGTCAACATACTTGATGAGTTGCTGCCAAAATATGTATTTCCTTTGTACAAACCTTTTTCTGAAGAAAAGCCTCATGCCGGAGACTGTAATTAATAAAGGGAATATTTATACAGTGTCACAAAATTTACCAGTCACTTTATAAACACAGATGATCCATGTTCCCAGTCCCAAAGCACTTACGGCCTAAAAAAGGCAAGAGTCAGAGAGCAGTTCAGATGAGGGAGAGAGTGGGGATTATTAATGGTGAGAAGAGAGAGAACGGCTTGTGGGGAAGGCTTCGTGAGAAAGGAAAGCTTCATCCTGGAAATGGAGGTGGTTCTAAGGCAAGCATGGAAAGAGTTGAAGATTAAGGCAATTAAGGGGCTGGTGCAGATGTGGGCACACATCTGGGAGCAGAGGGAGGCGATGCTGGTGGAGCGACCGATGAGAAAACTGTGGAGGGGCTTGAGAGGTCTGGAGGGACAGAGGGAAAGGAAAACGTTGTGGAGAAAAAGAGCTTCAGGACGGGGATGAGCAAAGGGATGGAGAATGGCACTGGACACAGGGAGCTGAGGGAAAGGTGGAGAGACAGCGATGGAGAAGGGAAGAAAAGGCAAAAAGTCACTGCAGAAACTAATGGATTAATGTGCGGTGCAGAGAGGAGAAGTAGGAACACAGCTGCAGAAAGGGGAGGAAGCGAGATAAAGGAAAGGAAGTTGAGGCAGCAAGCGTTAAGAACATTGCCATTGATTTTGGAGACAAAGGAGGAAAATAAATAAGAATGATAGAGAAGTGAGTGGGATTAGGGGAAGTGCTTGAAGATAAGCGAGGCGAGGAGGTAGAAAGGAAAAGACAAAGGCGGGCACGGGGGAAGAATTAATCAGGGTCGGGCAAGTGGAGGGGACGGCGAAGCAACCAAGGAGCCTGATCTGATTCTGACGTTGACATTTTTCTCCTCTGGTGGAAAAAACCAGAAATTGAGATTACTTTCAGATAGCAGGGCAATAAAAGTAGGGTATTACAACCACCCCCAGCCTGCCACTGCTTGGTGCTGCCCCCCATGCGTGTTGGGGGGTGGCAGCCCCAAGGTGGGGTTGCGGTAAACGCTGTAAGAGGCAACGCCGCAGCTCTGCAACGCCTGGTGAAACTGGTTCTTATCCCAGCACCGCAGAGTTCAGGCAATTCAAACATACAGCAGTTTCCAATGTTCCCTCAGAAAGATAAAGTCGGTGTATGTCTGAGTTTTGAAGTAGTAAAATGCCACAGTATTTTTAGGCTTTGTTTGATCAAAGAAAAATGAACCAGATAGACAAGTAAAAAAATTACCCAGGAGCTGAAGTCACCGGCGATGTCTTTTATTGCGCTATCATACAAATAGGAAGGATGTTCTTTTCATCTGGCATAATGAAAAATGTATACCCTTTTCAAACTCACTGGCATTCATTCTGAAGTTAGCCTCCCCCCAAAAAAAACCCCTCAGATGTTACCTAGAACTTGATTCTGATTAATTTAATAGGAAAAATCTCCTGATATCAAATACCAGCTACTGTTCAGGAGAAGGTGAAAAGAATATGAATTTTATTTTAAACCTGTCTTTACACACAAGCAATGGTAAAGAGCAATTTCCAGACTTATCTCATACTAATATTTATTGTTTATATTAGATTAATCAGGCTCCCATCAGAGGTAGGGATGGTTCACTCCTGAGCAGGCGCAGCTCTGACCGCTATCCAACCAGGCAGGCAAAATAAGATTTTTAACCTATGTGAAAAATGGTTTTCACTCCAAAATACCAGTGCCTTTGTGCCCCAGAGGTGTCAGCCAATGCTGGGGCCACGTTGTGTGAAGTATGGGGGCATTTTGAGGCAGACGTCCTCCATCCCACCTTGCTGGAAATCCAGTTGGAGAGCAGAAACGGAGCGGTGCTGGTGCTGGTATGGCTGGGGACAGGCAGCCAAGGTTAAGTGACTTTCCCAGGGTGGCACAGGAAGTCTATGGCAGAAATAAAACCCCAAATCAGACCTCTTGGGTCTCGTCCAGTTCCTCTACCAGAAAACGCTGTTGCCACATCTCATGCAAGCAAAGCCCACGCGCGTGTAGCAGAGCAGAGCAGAGCAGACCCCGAGCTATGGGAACAGCCGCTGCTGGGTCTCCTCTGGGGTTTTACTCTGCACTTTTTAAAGCTGATGGCAAAAGTCCCGCTGATTTGTATGGCCAACAGGCAAGCCCTGAGGTGCTTTCATGCTAATTATGGCTTTCATTTCATTTCGCATTATGTCAGTGAAAATGCATCCCTAGCACACAGCCCTTCACGGATCTGAACCTAGTGATGGCCGTATCTCGGCCGTGTTTATAGCCTTGCCTTTCCACCTTATTAGTGCACCTTTAGTAAGGAGAAGCAAATGCTTTCACACACAGATTTTTATAGTAAGTCATAAAGACTTCTTTGAGCTACCACTTATCATAAAGCACATTAGAAGTCAGTGGAATTTTGAGCTGAATCTGGAAGGCAAACGAGGATCTTCCTCAAAATCTAGTTTAGGGGTATATACTGGTACATATACTGGTATATCCACCAGATATTCCCCCAGAAATGGGAAATACGGTTCCTGGCTGTGCCACTGGGTGCTATGTGATTGGGGTGCAGCCAGGGAGATGTGGAGAGGCTCTTGACTCAATGCAGGTCCAGTGGAGAAGTTTGCAATCACTGCATCGTAGCCATGAACAGAGTTAATTAATTTACAGCTTATATTCGGTAATTAGTTTGGTGGTAGACCACACATTCTGACTTCTGCCTGTTGTCACCACTGATCAGACATAGGTGATCCAGAAGCTGAAGGCTTTTGCTGCAGTCTGTAGGTAATCACAGTGGTAATTTTCTATTCAAGAGAACGATGGAAGGAAAAAACCCCACCAGCCACAGCCTGGGTTCTCGTGATACCGAGATGCATGGAAGATGACTTCAGCTCTTGCTTTTGTCTTCAGTTTGCATCAGAAATCACAATTTTATTAGAGGTAGCTTTGGGAGGCTTAGTACGACTGCTCCCATGGCTTCAAAATTGTCAGTGTGAGCAAGTGATTGGAAGCAAATGGCCCTTGGAGTGTGGAGTCTGACACACGCAAAGAGACACCAACACCAGAGAAACGAGGGCTTGCAGAAGAGTCTGACCACACAGAAACAATTAATAGGATTTATTCCTTTGGTTTCAAAGTCCAAATGAAGAAAAGAGCGTAAAATAGTAAAACAGTGAGAAGAAAGTCTGTTGAACACAGTTACAGGAATGTGGCAACGCTCAGCTGTCCCTTTAGAGCAGCATTAGAGCCTGAATCAGGACACCCCCACGCATCCTACACGGCTTTCCTGC
>NW_010168393.1:37260-38890 GCF_000695765.1 Mesitornis unicolor
CCGATGCTTTCCTGAACGGGGCCATAAGGTTTGCCTTTCACTGGGATTTATGGCTCAGAATGGGTTGAATTGGTTCCTTTTGACCTTTTCTTTCTGTGCCCGTCCTGCCTGCGTGACCCCGACCCAGCAGCTTACTCCAGAGGCAAACACCACCGAGGTGAGCGAGTGGGGTCCAGAAAGGCTGGAAACCACGGACCTGATGGATGTGCATGGATGAAAACACCTTCAGCCCCTCCTGATACCGGTTCGGGTGTGGGGTTTTTTTTTAATCACTCTGGAAATCACATTTCTCACAGAGAAACAGGGATTTGTACATCAGAGACCAAGACGCGGCGGATGAAAGGGCTCGTCCCCTTTCTTGGAAAAGGGCCTTGTGAGCAAATCAGGTGTTTGTTGTTTCGTGCTCTTTCATGGTAGAAATCCTGTCTTCAGGTTAGGAAGATGAAGCAAATGATGTCTTCGTGTTTGCATTTGATTTGTCAGCTGGGATATTTTAAATATTTTGCTTCTGTGTGCTCAGCATTGCTTGGAGGAAGAAAGAGGAAAACATGTGGAAGCAGCGACGAGATGATCCTTACGGAGCCTGGATGTGTGGGTTTCCGAAGTTTCCTGCCTGGCCCATGAAGCACTTGTTGTGCTTTCTATGGACCTGCCGTGTTTGCACTCTTTTTTTGCACAAGAATAAGATGAAGATCTCCTTGGTGACCGTGCTCCGTTATTAATCCTCCCGGTGTGGTTACTATTCAAATTCAGACCAGTTTCTGTCCTGACTATGTCCTCTCTCCTGGAAGGTGAGCACAGCATCGCTGCCAGGTCAAGAACCGCCGTCCTCATCCCACCGCTTCTCCACCATCCTTTCCCCGTGGATTTGCTGATGCCAGAGACAGGTCAGGGCTTCTCAGCAGATAAATGCCATTTTCCCACGTGAGGATGACGAGCTGGACTCAGACCTCTCTCACCATAGGAAGGGACACAGCTGGGAGCTCTGGACACCCAAACTTCCTCCCTTTTCTGACATTTCCTAAGTTTTTATTCAGGTCACCTGTATGTTTGGTTTCTTTAGCTAAAGGAGGAGCTCTGGTCCCCGTGGGCCAGGTCAGGGGGACATTACAAAGGCTTTGGGCAGCGAGGGAGGCTGCGTTTGCTGGGGAGGGAAGGGGGCAGGCTCTGCTTTTAGAAAATAAAAGGTCTGCCTGTCAAAGCTATTATTTTTTAATCAGAAGAATCTTTTTTCCCATACTTTTCCCCTCTTTATCTCCCTCAGTAAGGGGCAGACAAGGAAGGAGACAGGTTTTTAGGAATGACACTGTATAAACCTCTCCTGTCCACAGCCGGTGTTACCAGGAGATCCTTACCCAGACCTCTGGGGTGGAGGTTTCCTGCAGGTGGAGGCAGAAGCATCGTATTTTTGTTTTTCAAAGAGAGGGATTGTTTTATTTTCTAACAGTTTCTTGCATCATAACAATAATAATAACTCCTGTCCACAGCCGGTGTTACCAGGAGATCCTTACCCAGACCTCTGGGGTGGAGGTTTCCTGCAGGTGGAGGCAGAAGCATCGTATTTTTGTTTTTCAAAGAGAGGGATTGTTTTATTTTCTAACAGTTTCTTGCATCATAACAATAATAATAA
>NW_010168394.1:0-545 GCF_000695765.1 Mesitornis unicolor
TTTGTTTGAACAAACAGAGAGCACGGCTTCTTATTTACACAGTCATTGAGTCACAAAAAACAGATGAATATTGAAACAGAACTAGGAGGAAAAATAATGTGTTTTGTGTACAGCATTATTATAATTAATAAAAGCTAAAACCAAACCACCAGAGAAATATTGGGCCTATCATGACTTACATTAAAATTGTAATGAAATTTGCAGAAGATGAGCAGTTTGCTGCTGCTTAAAAAGATTCATTAAAAAGTTTCTTCAGGGCATCTTTGATCTGCTGGTTCCTCATGCTGTAGATGACAGAGTTCACTGCTGGAGGTACCACTGAGTACAGAAATGATACCACCAGATTTAGAACTGGAAAGGAGATGCAGAGAGGCTTCAAGTAAGTAAACATGCCAGTGCTGACAAACAGGGAGACCACAGCCAGGTGAGGAAGGCACATGGAAAAGGCTTTGTGCCATTCCCACTCAGAGGGGATCCTCAGCACAGCCCTGAAGATCTGCACATAGGACAGCACAATGAACACAAAACACCCAAATGCTAAACAA
>NW_010168395.1:0-495 GCF_000695765.1 Mesitornis unicolor
GTAGATATTTACTACATGAGCTTAAAAGGAAAATAGGGCACAGTCTGCATGCCCTCGCTGGGTAGAAGATAAATATTAACATGACTCATTTCATTTTAGGGGCTACCTTTTCACTGTAACATGCTTCTTCCATTTAACTATGGCTATGCTTACTGGGTAGAAGCAGAAAGCTCTGAAGTTGTCTGTGTGCACTGCCACTGAATACACACAACAGTTGTGAGGATTTCAATCAGTAACACAAAACTTTATTTAACTGAACAGGTAAAACTGTGGAGGATCTGATGGCCTGGTACCTTCATTGCATTTTTATACACTTGGCTTTTGGAACAAGAAATTTAAGTGAACACCGTATCTCACCTACAGAGGTACAGTTGCAATAGGAGTTGATCTTCAGGAATCACTGAAGTCAAAGCAAAACGTGTTATTTGAAGCTGCCTGCAATTCCTTTTCCCATCACTGCAAGCTCTTCAAATAGGGTGATACTGTCAACTTAAA
>NW_010168395.1:529-27537 GCF_000695765.1 Mesitornis unicolor
GCTGGTCTGAGAAGATTTAACTGTGGTATTAGATTAAGATGCTCACTAGGAAGCCACTTAACCTACACTAGAATAGATCCTCTAATGCAATGATGAATGTATTTCAGACAGACTAACCCTGAGAAGTCTCTCAAATGGAAGACAATTTATTTTTAATTAAACACCCTGCACTTTGATCCCAGACAGCGTGCATCATCCTCGTAATTGCATCACCTTCATGAGTGATCAAGGAAGGTTGCTACAAAGACCTGCACTGAATACATGCTTATAATTACTTTTGATGCTGCAACCTCTAAATTATTGTCATTCACATTGCTGTGCGCCCAGTGGGGCCTATGCTACGTAAATAAAATGTTAGTTAAATGGAGAAGCTGATTCTCCAAGTTTACAGAGGTGATTTCACAAGACTGAACCATTTATTCACTCAAGCCTGAAGGCAGATATTTAAAAGTAGCCTTGCTTCATTAAAAATGATGATGACGCCTTGTCTAATACATCTCCTGGCTGTGAGACCAGTGCAGCTGCATGTGAGAAACAAGTCCTTGTTGACATTCCTATGTCAATGTAACAGCCTAGCAGCCAGCAGCCCAGGATTTCTAAAAGCAAATAACAAACTCCCTCATTCAGGAGTGTGGAAATGCCAGAAAGACTGCACAGGCCTACCTTCTCAGTTCACCTGCTCACACTGTTCACACCAAACTTCTGACAAATCAGACAATTTGATTAATTTTATGTGAAATGCAATCTGCTCCTATTTGTGAAGTAGTTTGGGGTACAAGTGCTCCATGCTGCACAGCTGGATGGTTAAGCTGAGCAGGCAGCCTGAGGCCAGAATGGGTACTGGGCTCTCTCTGGGCATAAACCAGTTTAAAAGTCACATCTAGAAACTTGCATTGCAACTTGTTTGCCTCCCATTAACTTTGCAGGTGCCTTTGCAAAAGCCATGCCCATCCCACCTTCAGTCTGTGAGTTACACACTTACTGTCTGGAGTCTCTCCAAATGCTCCATTCAAAAAACAGCAGACTGGCATTAGGCTTTCTGTAAGGGGTTGGTTGCCATCTGTGGTGTCCTGATGCGGTCAAGATTTGCCTAACAGGCCTCCTGTCATCCACCTGTGTAACATGGAATAACAAAGTGCTATTTGTGCTGCAAAGCCCAGGCTGTATCCAGCTTAGCTTATTGAACACTGAGTACACTCTTCCCTGATCTCCAATCTGCTGGGCTACAGAGCGAATATATGCTCTCCCTCTCTACACCTCAACCTTTTCATACGAGAACATAGGTAGACCTGTGAAATACATATAACAAGTCCAAGCTGTGGTATTTATAGCAAGGGCTCTCCTGCTACTGGGCCAGCAGCCTCTGTGACCAATTTCTTAGCCAGCCTTGCTTGGCTCTGAAGGGGCACAGCACCATTAATCTGCTCTTGCCAATGAAATGGCAAATCCTGGAAAAGTACTCAAGTTGGGATGACTACCACATTCTTCTTCCCTTATTTTTTACACCTATCTTGGTTCCCAGCATTTATCAGGTTTTAAACATCAATCTGATACTTTAGTGATCCTGCTCATCTGATTGCTTTGGAATTGTGTTTTTACCCTTGGATAGTCTTTTAAATGCAGTAAGTCATTTGCCCACTGCTGTAATCCTCAAATATCAATCAAAAGACACGGGAGGTTTTCAAATAAATTCATGTATGTCAGATATGCTCAGCATTCCTTCCTGTTTTTTAATCTTACACTAGGAATGGCCTTCAACAACTTTATTCTTAGGCACTCGTATTAAGAGAAAGTCGTGTGGTTTGGTGCCTCAACTGAAAGCAATAGGCTCAGGTATTCTTATTTTATTTATGGGTGGTAGAGCCTAGGATTTAAGTCATGCTAGACTGTTACAGGAAAGAATTCAGTATAGATTCAAAATGCATTTTTTTTTTCTGCTTAACTTCACCTAATTTTGGAGACTGAGGAAGGACAAAAGTCCCAAATAAACTAGAAACATATACACTCTCAGCTGTAAAGTCAAAATATGAGTGCTATGCTTATAAAGCTAATGTCAGGGCAGACTGGGAACCCTCAAATTTGTACCAGGAATGAAATCAAACATCTTAACAAGCAGTGAAAATGACACATGAAATACCACTTCATGAGGCCCTTTTGTTTAAAGGAATTATGGCATAGGATGGAATCTGTGCAGCTGTAGGTATGTGGTTCAACACTTTATCCCAACATTAACAGGAGCCACAGGCAGGTTTCCTGCTCTTATTGGAAATACTCGGCAGTTCTGGGACACGCAGATGAATCAGAATTTATTGAACTAATGACATGAGGTACAGCAGGAGGGGAAATGAATTTATTTTAGAATAAGAAAAAATGCCCAACAAACCACTTCAGAACTACTGTTCTAAAAAAGAGGACCAGAAATGGTGTGCAGGAACCAGAATGCATGGAAGAAGTGCTGGAAGCTGAAGCAGACAGCAATGTGCCATGGCCAGCGAACTCAAAACACAGCTATGGACAATGTGTGCATGAGTTTTTACTCCTCTGTACTTACCACTCGTTTTAAAGTAAAACCTGTAGAGTGTCGTGGTTCAAGGCAAAAAGTACAAAACTGAGTTTTTCTTCTCATTAATCTTTAAAAGTATAACGTATTTTAAACACAATGTACATACATGGAAGTAATCACTCATGTATACAGCATCTTCACTTTGACAGCTTTTTCTCCTTTTCCTTTGCTTTCTCTGTCTTCATCTCCTGAGTTCTGATCATGGATGACAGGGCTGAGAAGAGCAGCAAGAACACATTATCTGACCACCACCCTGTGTTAAAATGATTGAGGCCCCAGGTGCAGACACCTGAAGCTTTGCAATATCCTCCCACGCATGACACTGCACTTATCAAACCCAACTTTAGTCTGCATTTCTTTATATGCATGGTCTTAACATAAAAGATAAACCTAGTTATAAACAGGCACCAGTCTCATCTCCTTTGCAAAACCAAAGTGTCAAATGCTGGAGTGGTGGCAAAATGCTATTGATTTCAGTCTTTCTTATGGGAGAGTGTGAAATGAATACCTTTGGCCCAATGCTCATGGAAATGGGATTACTTAGCACATAAAAAGCTTTTTTCCCCATCTCTTTCATACAGTAACTCTTGATACATTACAGTTATGAATATGTACTTTTACATGGATATTGAAAACAGGCAAACTGAAGATGGCAATGGATGGCAAAGAATAAAAATGAGAACATTTAACTTATACATGAAATAATTTGATGAGTTTTAGCTAAATCAGGTTACTTGTATGTCCCTGACATGTATGCGCTGTATGATATAGGGAAATAATTATTTCCCAAATCTATGAAGGGAGATGTAAAGTGAAAGCAACTACAATGTGCAGTAACAGAAAGTGCAAAGAAAAGAAATTGCATCTCACTTTGGCTCCTGCCATCACTGAGAATCATGAGTGTTTCACCAGTGACTGCTGCAAAGAATGAAAATGACAACATTTAACTTATACATGAAATAATTTGAGTTTTAGCTAAATCAGGTTACTTGTATGTCCTTGACATGTATGCGCTGTATGATATAGGGAAATAATTATTTCCCAAATCTATGAAGGGAGATGTAAAGTGAAAGCAACTACAATGTGCAGTAACAGAAAGTGCAAAGAAAAGAAATTGCATCTCGCTTTGGCTCCTGCCATCACTGAGAATCATGAGTGTTTCACCAGTGACTGCTAAGGGATCAAGAAGAGAAGGTGAAAAGCTCTCATCATCACTGTGGACATTTCAGATTTAAAAAATGTGAGGAAAGGATATGCTTGTAAAGCCACTGCTGGGAAACTATGCATTTGGAGTCTACTGCTGTCAGAGCATCTTTCTGTTCCATGAAAAAGCCAGCAGCTTGTTAAAAATGCCATTTAATTGGATGTGACAGCACACAAAAGCACCCCTGACCAGTTGCCATGTTTGAAATGTTAAGGATCTTGAAGCTTATTAGAGTTAAGGGGCTGAGCAACACTGCACTGTGTAGTTAATCTAATTATTCTCCTAGAAGCAGGATGACGTAGAAGTGGGTACTGCTAATAAAACAGGCACATCTTAACTGACCTCATGCAAAAACACTGGTAATGCTCTGGCAGGTAAGAGGAACAGTTTCTGGAAAGCATGGCCATTTAACATAAAATAGGAATATTTCTGGTAAATTCTGGCACCTTGCTTTTCCATCTGTAATGATTCCACCAGGTTTAGCAGGCTCTCCTTCTTGTTCTGCAGCCTCCTAGGTACATTCTCAGTAGTATCCGTGGGCTGAGAAGCTAGTGAGAAAATTATTCATCAACATGTTATCACAGGTATTAAAAACCAGGGTCATTATAAATGATTTAAACAGTCTATCTCAGAAAATAAAATTTCAAACAATAAAACTTCCAGTAACAAAGAAAATGAGCAAGAAGAAACAGAAATTTGTACTTAATGGTATTTCTGTTTAAATGAGAATGCAACCCTATTTCTATACTGCCTATAATTCCCCCCATTTGGGGAACGGAATGAGTGCTTTTTGTTAATAAAACGGTATTTATGCCCACAACTTAGACATTCCTTTTTGCCAGTAAGACTGCAGGGGTTGAACAAAGGAAAGAAGTATTATCAATTGCATTTTACAGATGGAAACCTAAGCTATTTCCTAAGTTCCTAAGGCACCTTACTAAAGGCAGGAATTCCAAGTCTTTGAAGATCCAGGTAGGATGTGCTGACTCGCACAGCCAGCTCAGCGCTTTGATGGGGCAATGCCACGCACATTTGTGCTCTGCTTATGAGCAGGCAATTCTTAGTTGTGAAACATGCATTGAAAATACAGATTAGCTACCAAATATGCACAGCCAGACAGCTGGGGGATGCAAAGGTCAGCCAGCAACTATGTTCATGTCCTAGCAGTGTGCGTAAAGAAACCCTGATGTTTTTAAACTGCAAAAGATAAAAGCCACTGAGAAGTCTGTGTTAACATAGTAACAACCCAACACAGACATGCTAAAGTTAGGTTGAAATTCCAAAAAAAACCAAACAACTCCAAGAACCAACAAATTCACCTGAGAAGCAGGACAGACAGACCCTTGGGACTTCTCAGAGCTATGAGGAGCGCTGAGGGAGCTGGGGCTCTGGAGCTTGGAGCAGAGGAGCCTGAGGGGTGCCCTCATTCCTGGGGATCCATTGGGAAAGGGCAGTGTCAGGAGGAAGGAGCCAGGCTCTGCTCTGGGATGGCCAATGCCAGGACAAGGGGCAATGGTCCCAAGCTGGAGCACAGGAGGTTCAAGCTGAAGATGAGGCCAAAGTTTGTGAGTGTGAGGGTTATGGAGCATGGCCCAGGCTGCCCAGAGAGGTTGTGGAGTGTCCTTGTGTGGAGACACCCAAAGCCCTGGCCGTGTTCCTGTGTGAGTGCTCTGGTGATCCTGCTGTGGCAGGGGTTGCACTGGGGGAGCTTTCCAGGGCCCTTCCAACTCCTCACATTCTGTGATGCTATGGTTAGATTTTAGCCTGTACCAGAAATAATTAGAGCCAGGTGTGCTACATCGCTATTGCAGTGCTTATGGTATTTTCAGACTTTGAAAAGAGAAAATGCATGTTTAAAAACGGTACTTGGTAGGTATTATGTGAAAACTTTATTGCTTACCTTGTTTTCCTATTGCATTTACTCATTTTGGGGTCTTTCTGCCACTTAAATGCAATAAAACAGTCCTGACAGCCTGGCTCACTGACAAGTAATTAACAGACTACCTTAAAAATGTTCATCATCCTTATACATATTTTGTGACGCAGGTAGGCTTATTCTTTTCCACTCAAGAGCCACACAGACACAGCCTTACATCAGTATTTTCAGTAAACCCCAGAACTTTTCTAAATGCGCCACAGGAACCACCACAACTACTAAAAATACTACTATTAGGCAGCTGTGTCCTCTGTTACAGCAAATACTGATGTTAAGCATCCCTAGAGCCTATTTACCCGAATGAAGCAATTTACCAGTTCTTAAATTCAGCGATATGTGGCACTTACCTTCTCTTTGCATATCACATTAACTAGCTGCTGTATTTTACTCGCGATTCATTCTTCACAGAAAAAAGCCTCTCCTTGAACAGAACTGCAGCAGGGCTGTGCTTTCAACAGATAAGCCTTGACCTTGTAGCAAAGCCAGGCTGGTGTAAGCAAGACCAGATCACTTTTAGGTAAGCGGGCCACAATGCTACAGCAGTGCTTTAAAATGAACCATCAGCAAATGTTTCAATAAATTTGCACAGTGTAATTGTATTTGCTGCGACTACAGGTGAAGCCCGATGCCATGTCAGCTCTGTATCTTTCAGAATCACGAGTAATTATGTTCAGCAACGTGAATGGATTCTGTAGGCAACATATTACTAAAGTATATAGAAAATAAACGCAGTATGAAGTCCAGGTACCACAATAATAAACTGTGTAAGACTGTACCAGTGATGGTGGGACTGCATTGGTTTCAACAGAATTACTGAAGGGCTGAATTTAACCTATAGTTTGTAACTCCTTTACTGTACTGGCTGGGAAGAGACCCAAACTCTTTGGATTATTAAGTGGGACCGGACTTACCCATCTGGGGAACTGCAGCTGCACCCTCTGGAGAGCCACACTTCCTCACGGATGGTCTGTGCTCTGGTGAGGAGCTGGCGCGAGCTGCAAGGTCAGCAAGTGGAGCAGTCAACAGCGCGTGTACTGGAGACCTTGCTCTGTATCGCTCCTCCTGCGAGACCTTTGTGGGGAAGGATGTGCAGCAAGGAGATGCTGAGATGATGGATGGACCTCCTAGAAGATCACCAAGCAAAGAGCTGTAAGCACACACCTGAATGCTCCCTGACATGATGATACCTCTAAGAGTTAAGAGGGTTGGGTTCCCTTCGCTGCACTCCTTGAAGAGGCAGAAAAACCAATGTTGCTCACACAGGTCTGCCATTTCTCTCCTTTCTAGTAACTAATTTATATGCTTTGAATTCCTGGCAGAAAGGGAGTCATAAGGAAAAGAGACAAGATATGCACAGAAATATGCAGCCAACAGATAACACAGCATATTTTCATATGTATGGCATATGGTGTGCAAGTTAAAAAAAGGCTGCATGAAACTAGCAAGGGGAAGACTGACTGCAAATCTTCTCTTTGTCCACCCATAGTCTGTTTCCCTACTTCTAACACCCCTCCTGGGCCATCTTGAAAATAAATTTTGGGGGGTTACTAAAAAAATTCCCCTTGTTCAACTGCTTCTTAAATATTCTGTGTGAAAACCACTACTTGCAGCTGCTTTGGAAGCCAGGAAAAATCCCTGGCTGTTGCTGCAGGCTTGCTGGAAGGCTGACAGTACCTATTCTGGAGGTGTTTAATACTCAGAAGTTTAAAAAGAGAACAAAGTGTAGCTACTCCTTAGGACAAACAGGGGTGATGTAGCCTATCTTTGAAGCACACTGGCTTAAATACTAAGAGATAATTAAATGTATCGGTATCTGCAGGCAATTTTCACAGAAAAATCACAGAATGGAGAATGTTGGAAACTAAACAGAAGGCAACTAAGACTAGTATCATCAAACTGTGATGCTCAAAGCCATATCCTTTAGTTTAGTAACCTAAACAGAAATATATGTTACCTCACTTTAAAATGTACTGACCACCCAGTACTTTGAATGCAATCAATGGAATTTGCAATGACCTAATTTCTCTCAGAAGCCCATCCAGAGATACCTGGATACACAGTTTAAGAGCCTAAATTTAGGCACCAAAATTTGAAGATGTTATCCATGTGAATTACACAAGACGATCACTATTCATTAGTAACCACCACAGCAGATACCCATGTTAGGTGTGCTGATATCAGCCTCCACAGAGCTGGTTTCCAGCAGGATACAGATTTTGCAGTCAGTGCAACTGAGACTTTGCAATAGCACCTGCTAAGAGGTATTAGAATAAATGACCTAAGAATAGATCCCTGTATTTGGGCTGTATTTCTTGTAAAATTGTGTAATACTCCAGTTCCATATTGATATGGCACCTTCAACTCCCAATGTGGCCAGTGAAAACTTACCAGGGGATGTAAAGCGCAGAGTAACACGTTGGGACTGAAGATCTGCAGTGTGTAAGCATGAAGGATCCCTGCAAGCAAAATCACAGCAAAATTTGTATTTTAGAAGGATTATGCTAAGTTTTGGTCATGCAAGGTAGCCTCCACAGTGAGAACGTGGAGCTCTCATATGTAATCTCCAGAATTTATACATGTATATTAAAGGCAATCAATGTAAATCAAGTTCCAGAGCTCTTTCTGAGAGGGATGAAAGTAACATCGCAGCTTTGTTTTCTAATTCCCAGGGAGCTTTTAGCATTATGAATAAAACAATACAAACTCAGTGCTGCTGTTGTATTAAAAAAGCTTTAGAAACTGAACCTCAGATGAGTACTTTAAAAAGCAGGTTACTCAGCGAAGTGAAAGCATTTCTCACCGGCCAAAAGTATCCTTTTCCACGATGGTTTCAGTAGCAGAGTCTTTTGCTGCAGCCTCCCTGCATGGAAAAACAGATCACTGTTAAAATCACAGCAAAGGCCTTGCCAGTAGGATTGCTACATTTCCCATTTTCAGGAGATAAGCTTGTTTTTAAACAGAGTGCAATGGCAGCCACATCCTGATAGGAAAGAAAAGGCATGGTAAAATTGTTTTATGAGTTCACTAAAAAAAGTCTACAAGTCAGAGTGAATTTAGACCACTGAAGCAATGCATATCTTTGGGAAATAAAGGACTATATTCTGTATGAATACTGAGTAGTCATAAAGATGTGCTCCAGAGGACTCAGGCAAAGTCAAGGCAGGAAGCGGTACAACATCAACTACCTTGATGCTTGTCTGATCAAACTCCTGTACAGGAGTGAAATAAAAGCCTCTACAGCTTCTGTATTTAAGCTCTCAAAAATGAGCCTGTTGATAACCAGCACATCTTCTGTTTAATAAAATACCTGGTGACAGGCAAAAAAAGCCAGCATCCATAGGATACTGGGACTGATCTTATTCCACCAGTATGTATTATGGGAGAAGACTGATGGCTGAAGTAAGTTTCATCCTAATCAAAGGCCATGAATTTTACTTCTCCTTTACAAAGCACCCTTAGGTTTTGGATTAGAAACATCAAAATTTGCACTTGGTTCATTTTACTGTTTCAGGTACCACTGCCATTATCATTTGTTTAGCATCCTATACTGCTCCTGAAGCACACGAATGGCCAGACTCTGGTTTCAGGAGGCAATACAAGCACACAACAGAAATAACAATATATTACTCTTACACTGTGTTCCCCTTGGTTGCCGCAGGTGATTTTCTCCCACCGTTGCCATCATTCTTGCCATGATCTACAGTGGGAATGTCATTGCTTGAGCTTCTTAATTCCTCAAACATCTTCTTTAGAGCCTGCAGTGGTTCCTCCTTCAAAATGCTTGCCTTGGAAGACATCTGGAGTAAAATCATACAGTTAGGAAGTATTTATAAAGGGACTCTTTTTCAGTTCTCACCTATACTCTGCTGAAGTCACACATTTCTTTCCCCCTCTATACTTGTGGATGGGGTGGATTTTTTGTAACTTAAGATGTGGTAGAGGTTAGGATCATGGTAACTCAAAGACTGTCAAAATACGCTCTGAATATGATTGCAGTCCGATCTGGAAAGTTATCAGACAAACGTGTAAAGCAACTAAATGTGATTGAGGGAGAACACAGCTAACATCTGCGATTTGAGTAAGTGTTGTGAGGAGGCTACTGCTACAGTTTCAAGGTCAAAAATACTAAAATAAGCCTTTAATTGTGAACACTTCCCCTACCCAATACAACCACGACCTTTTTCAGTATCCAGAACTCTTTGCTCCTGTGACAACTTGTGTTTTCTCCTTTTTAACCTGTGATCCCAGGTATTTCTGTACAGTGCACAAACACAGCTCTGAAGACAGAAATGTCTTCATTTGTATGTCAGGGTGTTTTCAGGACATTCATTTCTGTAACAGCTGAGCCGTCTGCAAATATAAAGCCACTTCAGTGTCACAGCCCTGCTCTGAGGTGAAGCGCAGAATTATTCTTATTATACTGATCAGGACCTCAGGCAAAGGTCTAGTTCAAACGAATCCATTTTCTCTGTGAAGAACTGGATTTTTCAGACTACTCTGCACTTCACATGTTCAAAGTACTGCTCTCACTTATTTACACTTCATTTGTGGGATGAAGTGGCTAAAAACATGGGTCAATGTGATACTGAGTCAGACCAAATGCTTCTTTCCCACACTGCTGCTAAGGGGTCACTGTCTCAAGTGCTGGAGCTGCTTCATTCTGTACAATAACTAATCCCCCATGAACCAAGAAGATTCAAGCAGACCTTGAATCAAGTTCTCCTTCAACTTGTTAGGGTCTTACCGTGGTACTACACAAAAAAATCAAGTCTTTTTTCCTGCTCAATACTCAGAAGTATAAATTGATTAACTCAAAGAAAAGAGAATGGGAGTGCCTGATGCTGTAGGTATTTCACAGAATTAACTACCCTTTGTTTCTTGATGTAAAGGTTTGTCAGCACATTAGAATGTAAACAGAAAGTATTACTGAAAAATAATCTGTACTAACTTGCAGCCTCAAATAGATTTTGACGGAAAAATTAAATGAAAAGACCTTCACCAATTTCTGTGGGAGATACCTAAGGTCCCTTCTGGAGAATTACACAAAACCTACACAGAAAATACCAAAAGATTTGAAATAAAAAGAATTAAAATATTTGAGCTGATGTTTTCCGTAATGAAAAATCAGAATAACACTAGCATCAAATTTAAATCTAAGTGTAGATATATAAAGCAAAAGGAAGGACGGGCAGTGATGTATCTTTTAGGATAAAATCGGTCAAAATCAGTGAAGGCCAGCTTGGAGAAAGACTAAAAAGCTAATGAAAGGTATTATAGGTCAATCAGATGATGAAATTTATCAGGAACTATGTACAAGTCTATTCTGACTGCCAAATACAAGTGATTTTCACAAAGTACTAGTGCAAAAAAGCCCAAGTGTAAACAACACTACTGATGGATCAATACCTCCGATTATAATCATTTATAAATAAATGCTATTGCTGATAGAGGTAAGAGAAATTCCTATTACAATCTATAGAACCTTTTATTGTCTGGTTGTTTTCTGCCTGTATTTCACAAATGGAAAAAAAAAATTGAAAGGCCATAATGTATAGAAAATTATTTCATCTTTGGTGGAAAGAATTCACTCTCGGACTCTCCTACCAGATGCTCTCCCATTTGGAAACTCCATGTTATCTTCACTCTTTGGAACATCCCAGTTCGAGTGCAGTTTCCAGTCTGAAGCAGGTACTCACCCGAGGGGCACAGCTCAGCAAGTTCAGGGAAGGGGGCACTACAGCAGAGCGCAGGTGGGCAAGAGGCACCCTGTGCCACAGCTTGGCTGGAGCAGAAGCTGATGAGAGGCCTGGGCCCTGCAGCTCCTGTGGGAGAACATCAGCCAAGCAGAATAAGCAGGTTATCAAGAGCAAACCCTCTGCAACAGGGCATCGTTTTTAGCCACATCTTTTATTATACGCAGCACTCAATTCTCAAAACATTTCCCAGTGACTGAACTGGATGCAATAGTGGTAGTTTCATTTGTTTTCAGAAATTTAACATGTGCTCTGGAACCATTCAAGCAGAGGACATCTCAGGGCCACCACAAAATAAAACCATCCCACACTTCTAGCTCTAATGGTTACACTCATAAAAGGCATTACTCATCCCTATAGACCTTGCCTCTCTAAGTCATTTTTCATAAAAATGCCATGAATGTTTCTAGCTGTTATTTGCCTAAAGCTGCAAGAAGATGCTGAAGTGTCACTGAAACCAAATGCTTTTAAAAGCTGAAGCACGAGATCAAATATTCCTGTAGCTATTTGATCTTTTGATGCCCTTACTGTAAATACCACTTCAAAGGAACTGAAATTAAGGACACGACTTGTGCAGTAATGGGGTAATCCACATGAAAAAAGGTCTCTGAACACAGATTTTTGAGAGTAATCTGTAATAAATGAGGTTAAACCAGAAGTTAGGATTTAAAGTAAATGAATTTAACTCTATATCCATACTTCTCAGTAATGTACTTACTTTTAAATCTAGAGTATGCTGCAGTCTGAAGCGCATTGCTTCTTGCTCCTGACGCTGGATTATGCACTGACATTCTGCAAACTGCACGGATACCTGTAAGAAAGGATACAGGAGGCAGAAGTTAATTTTGCTGTCTGTGAGTAACATTTTTCCATGTTTTCTTTCCAATAAACAAACAAAAACGTACACATACAGATGCTTTATTTGCCTACTGCCCCAAGTACAGAAATACTGCAAGATGACCACATGTCTTTCTTGCCAAGCTTACAGAGGCAACCAACCCGTTGTATGATCCCTGCATGCACACCCTAACACCACAGAAGGGAGCTAATCCTAGCCCTAGGTTTACTGAACACCTCTGGGATGAGACAATTCAAATGTACTGAGACAAAAGTATACTTGAGGCTTTAAAATGGATGGCTGGTAACGTTTTCTGGCCTGTCTTTGTTAAGTTGTTTCCTTTTCAACTAGTTTAGTCTGAAGAGGTGCGGGCAGATCTAATAATTCAACTATTTTTCATTGTTTATTAGGATAGTTACCAAGAACAGGGGAAGCACTAAATCCAAGCACATAAAGTAAAAGATCTTTACCAACCAGACTGCTTTTACCACTAGAAGAGTTCCCTCTTCAATTTTAAAATAAGCCCTGCTCTTTCTGTGCTTCTTTATTTTTGTCACTGAGCAAGGGCAGGCTCGCTCAGGCACTGTGGATGTATGGTTACAAGCAGCAGCTTTTTGAATTTTAACATTATTAATGATGAGCAAGAAGGCTAATTACACTTTCTGATGTTTCTGCAATGGATGCTCTATGATGGCGTATCCGAGCATCCTGCCAGATTGTGAATTTCTAGGCACTGTTATTCAGTGCACCGTAAGTGCTAGTTTTTAGTGAGCACCTCTCTCCATTGTCTCAGCTTCTAAGTCAGGTGGCTACCACTGTGCACAGTGATGTATACTGCAAAGAAAGTCAAGATTCTGGCATCAAGCATTTAATATAAGAAATGCCACGCTTGGGAGGAGATATCACAGTTACACTTATTTATTTTATTGTATTTTTAAAGTGATGAAGCTAACTGAGAAAGACACTTTACCTTGAAATTTAGATCCTGAAAAGCTCAAATTCCGAGCAGCTGAAAAGACTCTTCCTTCTGGAAAAGTAGATCACCTGTAGGCACCTGGGATTTGTGTGTCAGTTGGACCAAAATGTCACAGAATCACAGAACACCTTGGGTTGGAAGGGACCTTTCAAAGTCACCCAGTCCAACCCCCTGCAGCAAGCAGGGACATCTTTAGATCAGGTTGCTCAGAGCCCCATCAAGCCTGACCTCGAGACATACTCAGGTGTGACAGCAACAGAAAGCTCAACTGAAAAAGGCAAATTGAGCAACACAGTGGTGCTAAACTTCCCTCACCCTGAGGGACCCACAGCTGGCAGACTCAGGCTCCAGAAAGGGCTGAGCACAGTCAAAAGTGGTGAATCAGTGTCTGCTCACACTCAGTTCCAGTGCAGCCCCTGCTAGGAGCCATGCAGGAGCCAGTGCTGCTCCCTGGAAGGTCAATCTGCTTTAAATTCTCTGCAATCTACAGTCCAGGTAAGACAATTTCTCTTCCCAAATGACTCAGATGAAAGCACCCAGCAATCTCTCTTAATTTGAAAGCTACCTGAAGTTACCTTATCAAGGGCTGTCTCCAGCCTAGATATTCTTTCTTTCAGGCGTTTGTCTTGTGATCTCAGGACCTCCAGTTCCCCAGCAATCTTGGTATTTTCTGCTGTAACACAGCTCAATTCTTGACTTAGTTTACTATTTTCTTCTCTGAGGTTATGCTTCTCCTGCATTTAAAGAGGTGAGGACCACAAAGGATGAATCAAGAATTTGTAATTACCTACACAATACATATTTGTTTTCTGCACTTTTTATTCTAAAAGATCTAAATTGATTCTTCCAAGGGCTCAGCTACTGCATCTTGCAGAAAAGTGAGGTTTTTTCCAACAAGAAGATGAAGTCTTATAAAGGAAAGTACAATTGGACTGGTCCTGATGAAGTAATATCTCAGATATTAGATTGATTTTGAAACTAGAGTTTTAAACTTCAGGATCCACAGGATCCAAAGCCAGTAAAGAAGGATGACAGGTCATAATGAACAGATACAAACTCCAGCTATTGGTAATTGAACGATTTGTCACAGAAAATGCTATAAAGACCTCAGTATGTTACACAGACCCCGACATACAGAGTTTGCAATGAGAACTGCAGAAGTTGAGGTGATGGAGATATTCCCTAATAAATACTAGAGGGAAGCCAGGGAAGCTGCCCATCACATCAAGTAAAATTCTCCCTGGCCCTTCTTGGGTCAGTTGTGCTTCTGGCCAGGCATTTCTTCAAAAGAACAATTTCTCTAAATACAGCTAAATACTTTTACTTGGAGCACTTGTGACCTTAGCTGCATTTGCCATTGCCTCTTCCAAGAATTTAATCTTGCTCTGCAATGCATCGATCTGTCCTCTCCTGGCTGTGATCTGCTTCTGCATTCCCACTGCAACCTTCACTGCTGTAAAACACAAGGTTTATTCTTAATGAACAACATTGATTGTGCACTCCGAGTTCTGACAAGAAGACTCCAGAAGTCAGTTATCAGCAGTATGCTGGAATAAGTAAATTGAACCAGGATCCTGTAGTCACTTATGTGTGCAAATCACCCATTAGGATCAGAAGTTTTGTCCAAAGTTGTGGTACCAGACCCATCACACAAGAAAACAACACTCCCTGCCAGTCTGCATAAAGATCAGTAGAGAAAACTTAACTCACAGTCCAAGTTTTACAGTATGCAGTAAATGGTAAAATAAAAATATGTCAACATCTGCAGTATTCACAGAATCCCAGAATAGGAGGAGTTGGAAGGGCCCTGGAAAGCTCCCCCAGTGCAACCCCTGCCACAGCAGGATCACCAGAGCAGTCACACAGGAACACGGCCAGGGCTTTGGGGGTCTCCACACAAGGAGACTCCACAACCTCTCTGGGCAGCCTGGGCCATGCTCCATAACCCTCACACTCACAAAGTTTGGCCTCATCTTCAGCTTGAGCCTCCTATGCTCCAGCTTGGGACCATTGCCCCTTGTCCTGGCATTGGACATCAATATTGTTTATCAATATTGTTTATTCATTACACAGTGCATCTGAATTATTATTACAACATCTATTGAGGGATCAATACTTAGAAAAATTCTATTAAAAAGTGTGTGATTCAGGGGAAGTTCAATCCATAATTACCACGGCCATCAGTCCCCTCCATAGTCTTTAGAGCAGTCCTGGTCTGCTCCAGTTCAGCTTGAGCAGATTTCAACAGCATTTTCCATCTGTTTGCAGTCTTTTCCATCTCCTTGATTTTTTTCTGGTAATTCCTCTTCAAATCTTGAAATCCCTCTGGTGAGCATAACAAAAGATTCAAATTATGATGACAAAAATTTATCATTCTTCTAGACTATGATTACTGGTCTGTCGCCTGCTCCCTTTTAAAGGGAATATTAGCTATGCAGACAGCTAAGACACAGAGCAAGTAACATCCACTGCTAACTACTAAGTAGTTCATTGTCCTGCCTGTCAGCAAAGCTGCTGTTTCATCAGAAACAAATGGGTTCTTTGGCTGCTCACCAAAACAACAGTTCAAAAAAGGGATATAAATCCCCATTTCTGAGCTCCTACTGCTAGAACCAACTGCATATTGTGGAAGTTAAGGGTATTAACTTTTATTTAACTGTATCAACAGCACTTTGCCCTGGTCATCCTTCCCTCCAGCCACACTTATAACCAGACTTCGGTCTGAACTGATCTGTCAAGCTCATTCATCCTGATAGGACTACACAAACCTAAGGCAGACCTTCCATGTCACATCACACTGCTTAATTCTTACAAAACTCAGCAAGTTTAGAAGTATAGCTGAAACAAATGTAACCAGTGGGTATTTTACAGGGTTGTGTAGAGAGCAAAGTGCGTGAACAGTATAATCTGACTCAGGTGCAGTGCCAATTTAATGGCAGGCCTTTCTGAATTCTGGTGGCTGCCTCAGGTCTAGCCCCTTATTTTGTTTATTATATATATTGTCTTGATCACTTTCCCCACACATTAGTTGTGAAAACAGTGCTTGGAGTTCAGTAACACATTTTTAAAATAATTTTTTAAATAACATTGTAGCAAATCCACAAGAAAACAGAAGCAAAGTTCCACTATGATTTGACCACAGATGGTTAATGGGATCTAAACAACACTTAGGGAGAAGTGGTGAAGTTTCTACTCTATGATTTACTGCATCTGCTGCTTTGGCCTCCAGAGTCAGGCAGGTTTTTTGCTCAGGGTAGTGAGAGATTGCCATGAAGGTTGTATCCCCATTTGTGCCAGAATCCCAAACCATGACTTAGCTCCCTGCAGCAATCTGACCATGCCCTGCTGGCAGGGACCCTTGTGCTGCACCAGCAGCCATATTTGGGTTCAGCAAGCAAGCTGACCCTTTTAACATCTATTTTTACCATCAGCCCAATTTAGCAGCAGAGCTCAGCGGAGGCTCCCTACCTGCAAGGCCAGCCAGCTTGCTCTGACTGGCTCGGACTTCATTCACCAGCTGGGCTTTTTCCAGTTTCATATCATGAAGTGCACGGAGCCTCTCGGTGCATGTGTTTACCAGTTTAACCTTTTCCACTTCCAGCTTGCTCAGTTTGGTCTCCATTTCATGTATTCTGGCTTCTTTTTCATCCTTCGCAATCTAGTCACATAAAAAACCAACAGTAACTATGTGCAATATACATAATCATATAAAGACATCATCATTGCTTTAAATTTCAGTTGTCAGAAAACAGTTTGAGGAAAGAAATATTTCTGAAGCTGCTGACCTGCATAAGGCTGCCAAATCATGCCATTCTTGTCTGAGAAATAACCAGGTAGAAACAGTGTCCTCAGTTTGGAATTCTGAGTGCTCACTCTCTGTTACATCTCAGTAACACCCTGTATCTCTGGTTCTGTTACTTGCATGGACAACTGTATCACTGAGGACAACACGCTACATTTCAGCTTTCACAAGCCTTCCGGCAACTGCTTTGCATCAGCAATTACTCAGTTTCGGTGGTAATATCACAAAATTAAAGTCTTCCCTGCCCACTAACTTTTCCAATACCTTAGGATTCAAGGTGCCTTGTCTGACTGGTTTTAAACCCACATTAGGGTACAGATTTAAAACAAGAAAACATTTACTATCTTATAGAAACATAAATAACAGCACCATTTGCACACCTTAAGTTCTCGTACTTCAAGTTTCCAGTCATTTATTTCTTTTATAAGCTGAAATTTCTCAACTTCCATGGCCCCAGCAGTTCGACCGTGCTGGCCCACAATCTGGGTCATGTTATCCACTTGTTTTTGGAAGATGTTAATAACCCTTTCCTTCTCCAGCACCTGCAGTTTCAGTGTTTCACACTCCGACTGCACGTGCCGTATATTTTCCTCCTCCTCCTTCAGGTGCTGGAGCTCCTGCACGCTACTGCCAAGTTGTGAATGCAGCTCCCTGACTTCCTTACTGGTAACCTCAAGGGCGCTCTCTTTCTCTTGCAGACAGGCGGTCAGATCTGACACTGTTTTCTCAGCAGTCTCCAAATCCACCTGCTTGGCTGCAAGATCTTCTTTAGCTTTACACAGTGTTTCCTTGGTCGACTCCAGTTGGACAGTCAAAGAGGAGATTCTCCTAAGGCTTTCATTTTTTTCCTTGATTGCAGCCATCTGAAGAACAGCAATAAAAGGATCAACCAAGAGAAACATCTATTTCTACCCTTAGAAATGTTTTTCCTATAGTTCATCTTATGCATCTGAGTTTTACAGGAAAATCAGGTCAGCATGGTCTGGTCTACAATGACAATGGGATTCTTCTGGTTTTCTTTCCTCCTTCCCCTTTTTAATACATGAAATATTGCTTGGCATATTGCATTTTTTCAGCACAGAAAATGAAGTATGTTCAACTGATGGGAAAAAAAAAAGATAAACAAACCAGCAATGTTAGTGTAAAATTTAGAGCAGCCGAGGCTAAAGACTTTAAATGTTAAAACTAAACTGACTGTGCTGTAAGTTGGGTAAAATTGTATATACATGAATATTTTACCACCAACTTTATTCCCGAAGACAGAAATGTGCACCACTTACAGCAAAAACTACTGGGATTCAGGAACTGCAAGTAGTACAGAAGAGAAACAGAAGAAAAGAACAAACTTCTCAGTGGGAGGATTTTAAAGGAAAAATAATGGATTGAGAAAATGTAGAAGGATGTGGAAGGTAGGATGAGCCTGCAGTTTGGTAGAAAATAAAGGAACTAACCTAACTTGATCCTTACTCATAATGCAATGCAACTAGTTGAAATGCCAGTGGGCTACTTAATTAAAGCTCATTTTTTGAGGGGCTGAGGATTATACCACGAGTCAGTGTCTAAGAATATACTTTGTGAGAAGGAGTTCTTGCTGACACAGCACTGCATTCAGCTTTGGGTTATCAACACAAACCTCAGCCTGTTTTCATCAAGCACTCGATAGAGTAGGACATTAGGAAGGCCTTTAATTTACTGATTATTCTCACAGAGGTGCCCACCACTGTAAACAGCAATACCTTCAACCGCTTGTGTGTTACATCTGGCAGCATCAAACCTTCTGGACATGTACAAAGTCCTTTGGGAGGTTTACAATCAAAACCAAACACTCTCAGCAGAACTTCTGTTTTCTCCTAAGGCTTCTATGTCAGAAATCAAAACTAAAAACAATGCTTCACTAATAGAAAAAAGATGTGACTTCTGACTGTCATGTATCTGCATCTTTGGAAGGAAAATGTTGGCACCGCCCCATTGCTCACCAACCTGGCGCTCCATTTGTCCCTGACATTCAGCCCTCATTTCCTTCACAGTGTTTTCCACGCGCTGCAGTTGCCTGGTTTTGTTGTCTAATTCTCTCCTGAGATGGTCGATGCTGATGCTGACGTCCGTGTTCTGATCCCAAAACTGCTTGTTCTGCTCTTTTTCCAGGCTCAGCTCTATTTCTTTTTTATGAGGTTCAGCCTACAGGAAATTAAAGTCAACTTACTCCTTCGTATTTTGGTGTTTTTCTTTTGGCAACATTCAATGATAAGGTTACATCTCTGAACAGGGATATTGGCTAATCTGGCCTGACACATCCTATGCTTCCTTCCAACCTTAATTATTTTTCAAGCATGTAGCATCTCAACACTGAAGTCTCTGATGTCATTCACATCTATACCGAGACCATTGTGAGGTACAAAATGAATAAAAACTGTATTTTGTCAACATCAGATCAAAAAGAATGAAGCCCCACATTACACGCCAAGGAAGGCTTCTCTTGATAAACACCCATCTTGAATACCCACTACTAAGAATTGTTCATTGCCTCTCTCATTTCATGCAGTCATTTGTTACCTGTTCTCCAAAGCTGAATTTTTTTTTTCAGACATAATCCTAATCGTACATAATTAAAATAGTAATTTAAAAAGTAAATAACATTACAAGTACTGACATACATCCTTCAAAACTACTAATTTTAAAAATAGAATTTAAAATGTGCCCAAACTGAATTATCAAGACACTTCTACTAATAGTAACTTATTATTTTGGATGTTGGAGATACCTGCATGCTGTTAAAGCCAAAGTAGAGAACTAAGCAGGAAGCTCAGAGAATGAAATTACAACGACAAAAAACCCCAAAGAGGTCCCAAAATTAGATTCCTAACTTTCAATTATGCAGTGATCATTCTGACTCCAGTTTTAGGTACAATCTGTAGGAAAAGATTTATACTAACATATTCACGAACAGGAAACCACCATACAGAAGAAAACAACTTCAGTATCGTCTTCAGAAGCACTTTGACACTAACTGGGCAAACAAACCTAAGGAAGGAGACTCCACAACCTCTCTGGGCAGCCTGTTCCAGTGCTCTGTCACCCTCACATGAGTTTCTTCTCATTCTGACTCCAGTTTTAGGTACAATCTGTAGGAAAAGATTTATACTAACATATTCACGAACAGGAAACCACCATACAGAAGAAAACAACTTCAGTATCGTCTTCAGAAGCACTTTGACACTAACTGGGCAAACAAACCTAAGGAAACCACACAAACCCACCTCCCAAAACTCAGTTGTTAAGGAATAATCTTAGGAAAAGACGAAGTGCAAGGCTAATTTTAGTCCATAAAGCCAGTTGTGATTAAAACAATCCCATGCAGCAAAAATTTTTGAGACTCTCTGTTCAATCTGTGAATGTTCTCAGTCACACAGTAACGTTTAATGGAAAATCCTGGATATATCTTGCAAAAATAAATGTTGTGGGATCAAGGTTCATCAACAGAGGGATCTAAACTGTGGGGTTAATGCAAAGGTGGCTCAGCATCTTTAATACGATTTGTGTCAGATTCAAGGAATTTGAATTTATGACAAAGTTCATCTTAATTCTGAATATCCTGTATTGCTAATGGCAAAGGCCTTTGGGAAGCTTTCTTCACAGCCAATTCAAATTTCTAGTAAAAAAATAATCCTCAAAGTTAATTAAAAGGTAGCTGCTGCACTTTGGAAACAGGCAATGCGCACATCTGAGCGCCAGCAGTCAGGAGAGGCTTTCAGAAAGCCAATTTGTTCTTACCAACAACTGCTGAATCTGGTTGTAGTTAGCAATGACAGCTTCTGCTATCTCTGAATGAGCTACGTGCAGCTGCTTCTTGAGATCTTCGACCTAAAATAAAGACAAAAATTAATGAAGAATTCTACTTTAAACACTACATCAGATTTCTTCTAGGTCCTACTTTAAAGGAGTCCAAATCTCATCTTTTTGCTCAGCTGGATTATTCCCAGTTCGGTATATTCCAAATTCTGCTGTTTTCTTTCAGTGATCAAACACAAATTCATTGCAGAGCTAACTGAGGTTCCTGAGAAGGAACGGGATCTCACCCTGATCCACAACTCCTTACCTGCACCATAAACATTGAATGGAATGGAGAAAAAGCCACTTTAGAACCAATGTTCAAGCTCTTTACTTGATTTGCAATACTACTAGTTAGAAAAGCCAATATAATGCAAGTAAAATGCAATTCATATGGAATCATTAAATGAAAATACATGTTTTGCTGAGTGGTTGTCACACCTTTTCACTGCAAGGATTCAAGCTGTGGCAGTGTATGAGATGACAGGCCAGTCTACATCCCTTTTTAATAAACATAAATACAAACATAAATACATAAATATAACTATAATTAGGACATATCCCAACAGAAAACATGTATGTGTACATTTATATCCCCTACTTAAGCACCAGATGTCCTGACTGCTGAAAGTATCCAGTACCAACAGCTTACACTGGCTTTAGTTCTCATGTACTGCTTTGGAAATCATAGCTGCTAAGGTGCTTTCCTACCAGAGAAGCTGTGGAGAAATGCCTGCTGTAAAAGGGAGACGTACAGTTGTAAAAGCTTTCTTTAGCTCCCCTCCCACACCTTTCTGGAATGACTCCACATACCAGTCTGAGACCAAATGATCCCCAGCTCTCAACTTGTCTCTTAATCAAGTCTACCTCCGCAGTTCAGTCTATTCTACTTTCTAGTCAAAAGCATTAAAGAGGTAAACATTCTGAAAGGGAGCATGCCTCAGGAATATACACTAGAGTTACAGCTATATCCTATATGACCTTTTCCTGTGCATTGCTTGACTTAAATCAAAGGAATTCAGGTAAATAGATCTAACGTGAAAAGCACGCTGTATACTGTACTCTTCACTGAAGCTGTAATACAGTAAGGGAGATTAATTTACAGATCCACCATAGTTCAGTTATGGTGCTGGGAAATGTCACTTCCGAAACCGAGTCGTGTGAGCTTTGATACAAGCGAATCAATGGAATTTATAAACGTGGAAACCTACGGCAATGGTAAAACACAAGGTCCTTCCTGCTGCGCTGCACTATCCAAGCACACGTACACCATGGCCCCACAGGCTCGACCTGCTGCATCCCTGCCTTTCCAGTCTCACATAGTTTGGATCAGAGACTATCAGCTCTGCCAAACTCCACAGCACGTCTGTGACCTGAACCTTCCCTTTCCAATATCACATAGGGGAAGGATGCCTAGATCCTCATGACTTGTAATGCAAGATAGATCTGGATCCATCAGGCATTTCTGCATGGGTCTGCTCCACTAATTTTTAAAGGGAGCGCAAAGCCAACTGTTTTCAGGTCATTTTCTAAGGAAAACATTAATCACCTTTTACCAAAATAAGAAATAATTTAAAGATATACATATTTTTTATAAAACTGGAATCCAAAGCAGCAAAATAAGTGAAAGACACAGCAGACTTAATATGGAAAGGGGATATAAAATGCTGTGGTTAGTGACAAGGCAGAGATTCCGTGGCAGGACTGTAAGTTAAAGTTCCCTCCATCAATTACCTGCTGTACCATCCGAAAAGAAATTGGTCTCTGGGGAGAAGCACAGTTAAAAGAAATTTATCAAGACTGTTGCTTTCTAATAGGATTAAGAAATGGTTCGAATACACAGGTGCTGGCCAGCCTGAGGTTTTTTTGCCTATGTTATATCCCATGTAAGTGATGTTTCTAGTGCAGAACTGCTTTAAGTATTTCCAAAAGGCATCATTTATGGATGCTATCAATACTTTCTGCAAAACTATTTCATGTTCAATACAAACCTGTTTTTTGTTAGAGAAATATAACTTGTTCTTGAAAAGAACACAAATAGAGTCAGGGATAATGCAATTTATCTTACTGTCCACACAGTTTTTCTGAAGCAATCCCTTGTCAAAAGACTTTCCTTATCTATCCAGGACATTTCACATAACCACACAGCCAGGTTAGCTGGCACTAATCCCAACGTAGGAATCCATACACACCTTGTCTTCATACATCCTCTTAGCTTCTCGTAATTCCGAACACAGCTGAGAAACTGCAGATTCCAGGGGACCAGCTTGATGCGCATGCACCGAATTTTGGGTTCTTGTTTGATCTCTAAGAAATGTTTTAAATAGAGGAATCAGAAACTGTAGACATCGTGAAAGCATGAAACAATTCTGGTTGTTTTTGCTGTAACCAGTATGACCACTGAAACTTACTACTTGAAAGTGTAATTTCTGGTGAGATCACGTCAAAACTACACTTTCTTACTGGTCAGATTTGCTCTCTGAGAGACACCTCACATAAAATAAAATCAACTGAAATCTTACTGTTTTTTATTCCTGATGATAACTCATTTATCCTCAAGTAAGTTCTAGGAAATCTAAGTCCGATTTCAAATGCACCCTGAGAAGCATTTTGCTATCAGCTACTGAGTCTCAACGACGCAAGTCAGACGTAAGACACACTGCAATTAAATCTCATCTGATGTCTGCAACACTGCATGGCACATCCTCCTTTTTAAACCGATAAATCTGAGTACTGATTTCTAAGCCATCGAGTACCTGGTGAGAATCAGTGTCTTTTTATTCTCATTTTTTTCCTCCCATCCATAATTAACGCTTAACTCTTTACCTAAAGATGCTAAGAAACCAGAAGAGCAAGGCAGAGAGCAGAACATTCCAGCAGCATCAGCTTTCTCTCAAATTAAGATTACTTTTATCATTTTCTGTATTATAACCAGAAAACATACTGCATGATCTCCATCTGGTTTTGGATACTATCTGCATAGCTGCCTGCACTGGCAGGTGCTGCCACCTCCTGTTCACGCTCACTTATTAGCTGCTCAATCCCGTTTTAAAAAGAAAACACTGGTTATAGTTTTAACCTTGGCAAATAACCACTTCTCCACTGAAGAGGCAATGATATTTTTCAGTTGTCAAAATGTAATCATTTTGGTGTTTTATCGTCAATGAAATTTTATGTATTGAGTTACGTACCCTTTTATTTTAACAGCTTACCGTATATTTCAGGTAGATAACAGGGGAAATTAGGACTTATTGAAAAGGAAGGGCAAAGCTCTTAATTAAATCAGTAAGAAAAAGCTGAGGTAATAACCCAAGTGATTGCATTTATTATTTTCTTTTCAGTTAACAGTGGAACTACTCTCCAAAAAAAATGCACAGCACCATACTGGAACCATTTCTGTGCAGATTCCCCCAGAACACATTTTTTGAGGCAGTGAATAAAACTGGAAATTGCCAGTGTGCAAGGAAAAAGCAGCAGAAAGCCACGAGCAAATAAACACCTGGAATGCAACAAATATGAAGCCCTCAAAAATACCGTTTGCTGCCCCCCAAGCTGTCCCTCCTCCCCAATATCATCAGCATCAAAGAATTATCTGTGGAACACGTGTAAAACTGTCTATGTATGTTTTATAACGAAACAAACAGAGAACAGGTACCTATGTAGATGTTGGTGAAGCAGAAGTTGACTCAGGGTCTGTGAATCTTTCCTCAATGACTCCAGTTCCTCTTCCACCTAAAGAGGTGACAGTGCTAATTTCTAAAGACCATCTAAACAGGCATTTTCAAAGCAGCATTTCCTCCCTTTTGCTGCCACCTTGAACTGTGAAAAGATGCACAATACAGATTAAATTCTAGCACTAAACCCAACCTCAAGTTCATGACAGTGTAGCATTTGTACCTCTTAATGCCATAATAACTTCCTTAGGTCAGTTTAGATGGGAGCTCACCGAGAACTTTCAAAAATGTTTTCTAAAAAAACCAGAACATAAGAGTATTGGAAGGAAAAAAACCCAAACCTAGCACTGCCTTTACATACCAGGATTTCCTTAGGTCAGTTCAGATGGGAGCTCACCGAGAGCTTTCAAAAATATTTTCTAAAAAAACCAGAACGTAGAGTATTGGAAGGAAAAAACCCCAAACCTAGCACTGCCTTTACATACCAGGACAACCTTTTCCTTGAGGAATGACACCTCCGAGTCCAAATCTTGCAAGATGGCAGCAAATGCTGCGCTCAGGCTGTGGATGTGGAGGCCAGTAACATTCCCATGCTCACTGAGCTTCTTGCCTGTGCAGTCTCCGTGGTCCATTACGATGCCACGCAGTTCCACAAGTACTTCCTCCTGGCTGTGGACCATCTCTTCCAGGCGCTGAGTCTGGCTGTCAGCCTCCCTCAGTATCTCCTCTGGCAGCTGCCTGGCAGCTTCCAGCTCTTGGGTAGCATTTTTTAGCTGTAATTTTGCATTCTCTTGGCTCTGGGATTCTCCTCGTCTAAATTTGGACACGAAAGAAATAATTTAGAAAGCAGGATTCACAACATGGATTTTTGTCCTAATAGGTGTACTACTTTGGTTCATTCATTGCTGTTTTTCAGTACCTAATAGGACATTTTCTGAATCAGGGTACCATGGTCTCACTGTCTTCACTCCTGAGGGCCACTTTTTCACTTTGGATACCTGGTGTGCCTCCCAAAGCCCACATCCAGACTCTCCAAAGTACATCTATCTTTACCTTCATACCTGGTGTCCTGAAGCCCATCTCTTTCCAATTGCACTTCCATCAGTTTGGTCTGCAAATCAGGAATGATCAGCCTTAAATTGTTTTGCTGTTGCTCGTGTAGCTCAGTGGTCTAAAGGAGAAAAAGAACCAAACCACCAAGTTAAATCAACCAAAATACCGAGTATATAACCTAAAAAAATGAGGCTGAAAGCAGCACAGGTATGGGAATGAAAAGGGTTTTTTTGTTTCTCTTATTTTTAATTTTTTTTTAAAGTATTTCTTAGTCACATTGTGCCAGTCACAAACTGACTATGCATGGAGCACTGTTACAGGGATCATGCCAAAAACTTCACCTCTTTCTGTCTATCAAATGGCACGTGGGAATCGTGATGGCCAAGTACAACGTACAGCAGCCAAGAAGCTGCTCGAAATATTGAGCCCAAAATATTTTGCTGCTGGTGAAATTCTCCAAAGACACAACAATGACAAAAATGACAAAAGCTCCCCTATACTCAAGAAGCTCCCCTAAATTTGCAACTCACTTCATTCAGCCTCTTCTGTACATCCCCACCTTTCTGTGAGTGTTCCCGAATGTTTTCCATGCGTTGTTGGCCAAGGCCGCTCATGGTTTTTTCCTCAGAATCACTACGTGTTTGATACTTGGAACAGCAGACACTATTGACTGGACTGCTACCAGTACAAGAAGCTGAGTTCTCCATTGCTTGCTGAGATGGAAGAAGCTAAAACATTCTGGTTGCTGAGAAACGAGCTAGCAGCACCTGAAAGGCAGATACAGTTAAGTGTTCAAATGAGAGTCTTTACACACAAATAAACAGTCATATGTGCAAACTGGGCATTAGTGCCATGGGACACTGCTGCCTTTCAGCTGAAAGCTTCAAAATTAATTTGTCTGACCAAAAGAGAAACAAATGCAGCCTAAGTGAGAGTAACAGGCAAGGTTTGGCAGTTCATCTATAAGCTGTAAACAAATAAAGCTGAAGAAAATGAAATGAAATATGAAGAAAAAACAGTTGAGCAACACAGAGAAATCTGAAATGATGCAAAAGTATTTTAAGTGGTAAGTTAACAGGCAAGGGAGGAATACGAGATCATTTAACACAAGCACAGAGCATAGCAGGACCATGCATTTCACAAATAACACAACTACAATGTGCACACTTGATTTCTGTCAGCACTTTAATTTTTTCCTAACAATGCAACAAGTCCCTGTGTCTGTGCTCTGCACTTGTCACGCCACCTCTGCATCTGTATTAACGCGTCCTGAGAAACCTGGATGTTCATTTATATAAAGAATTAGAGGACACAGGTGCAAACAGAGCTGCAGAGCATGGGAAAAGCACCCTGAGGAGTCTGCTGACCTGAAAGTGGGAAG
>NW_010168396.1:0-227 GCF_000695765.1 Mesitornis unicolor
GGGGACGTCTCCAAGGTCCATCCCCAGCCAGGAAGGGTCTGTTCCCATCTGAGAAGGCTCTTTCACCTGCCTGGAAGAGTCCATCCCCACTTCCCCACGCTCTCGCCTTCTGGTCGGGCTGCTGGGCAGCCTCATCCTCCACTGGGTCTCCAGGGTGGGTGCCTGCAGTGCGGTGATGGCGCTGGCCTGGGCCAGCATCCGTCAGGGACACCCATGTGTCCTCCCCG
>NW_010168396.1:423-8815 GCF_000695765.1 Mesitornis unicolor
GGCCCGGAGGAGCGCGGCTGCTCCGGCTGAGGAAACGGCTGCCGGTTTCCTCCGCGCTAGCCCTGCCCTGACCCCCCAGCTCACCCGGCCTGGAGACCATGGGCATGTCTGCCGAGGACGAGCACGCCGCCAGCCCCAGAGGTAACGGGGACAATGCGGCCACCCGCCGGGAAGCCGGTGTTGCTGGGCTGGGGAGGGATGCTACCGCTTGCAGCGCGTTTTGGGGGCTCTCCCACCCTCTGCCTCCCCACCCCTGGACCTTTTCCCTGTGCTGGGGCTGGTGCCTTGTGCTCTTGGGGAGGGGAGTGAAGCCGAGGACGAGCACGCCGCCAGCCCCAGAGGTAACGGGGACAATGCGGCCACCCGCCGGGAAGCCGGTGTTGCTGGGCTGGGGAGGGATGCTACCGCTTGCAGCGCGTTTTGGGGGCTCTCCCACCCTCTGCCTCCCCACCCCTGGACCTTTTCCCTGTGCTGGGGCTGGTGCCTTGTGCTCTTGGGGAGGGGAGTGAAGCCTGGCTCTGCTTCCTTACGGTGATAACTGTGCCGGGGCAGCGCTGCTCACTGCACAGCTCGTCCTCAAAGCCGGTGACCGCCTCTGAAGCCCCCCCCAGTCCCCGAGGGTGCCCGTGCAGGCAGGATCTCCATCGGGACTGGGGCTGCAGGGCTGCAGTGAGCCCCGAGCTGGGAAGTTGCTGAGGATGGAGCAGGGAAAATGATGAAACAGGCACTGAGGATGGGAGCTGGCGTGTGATAACTGCGCTGGTTCTCAGCCCTCCACTCTGGCCAGAAGGTCTTTGGCACAGCTTCGCACCCTGTGCCAAGGGGGATGCCATGCCCCCCCCTCCAAGCTGTGTGGGTGCCTTTGGAAGATCAGGAGCCTCCCAGCCTCACCTGAGCCTGGCTCTCTTGCATGCAAGAGCTGCCATCTCTCCAATCCTCCTGCTGACTCACTGCTGAAACCTCAGTGCTGCCAAGGGCTTCCCAGGTGCCCTCAGACCCCTCAGCATTGTGTTTTGGGGGGGAGAGTCATGGGAATGTGCACTCAGCATGGGGTGCAGCCTAAGCTGGCAGGCTGGGTGACAGCAATTTGGAGCACCCTTCTCACTGCCACAGCCCCTATGACAACTCCAGTCCGTCGTGGTGGTGTCTTAGGGGGCAGGGGGCTCACAGAAGGAATCGCTTGCTGCCGCTGTCCGGCTCCCCACATCTGGGTGTGCTTGGATGTCCGGTCTCAGGGGCCCTTCCTGCCCTGCCAAGAGAGGCTTCGTTGTGCTCATTAACCCCTGGCTTCATCTCCAGATGAGGAGTGGCCGGAAGCAGAGAAGGCTGAGAAGTTGGCGAGAGGAGCTGCTCTGAAATGGGCTTCAGGGGTATTTTACCGCCCCGAGAAACTGGAGGGGCTCGGGCAGTACCGGAGCAGAGAGACGCAGAGGAACAGCTCCATCCAGTCCCGGCTGAAGGTGGGTGTTTGCCACAGCCCACCCCATGGACACCCACAGCCTCACCACCTCCCAGAGGGTCTCCTCTTCTGCCTTGCACCATCTTTGTGTCCATTTCTGGCAAAATCTTGTCCTTTGGCTGGCACTTGGTGGGAGAAATGTAATGGTTTGAGGGAAAAGATCTGGTAAACCCCATCACCATCCCCTGCCCCACCCCTAGGCAGTGTCTGAAATGTTAAAATGAGACGCCCGTGTGCCCGAGCATCCTTCAAAACAAAACGCCAAAGGTGTTCAGCACACCCCGTGTGTGGGAGTCAGCGCTGCCCAGCACTGTCCCATCCCAGCACCATGACTGGGAGGGGGCAAAGAGCTCCAACCTGCCCTTGCCTGCAGATCTCTGCAGGGGAAACTCCATCTCTGCACACATCCATAAGGCTGACACCCCCAAACTTCTGACTATTTTGGAGATGGTTTATCCTGTCTGAATGTGGGAATGTTCAGGAGGCAATGTGGTTTAGGTGATGTGGCTTCAGAGATTTTGGAGGAGGGTTCATATGGCCACTGAGGTGCTTCATACCATTAATATGTGTTGGGGGGGCACACGGGGCCTGCGAATATTTTGCAGAAGTAATTTTTTAAAACTGAAAGGACACATCTGGTTACTGCTCACTCTGCTGCCTTGGTCACCTCAAAGTGATGCCCTTTTCCCACCTTCTACACAGCAGCCATTGCCCTCCCCCCATCCCATAAATAGTCACTGTGACTCAGTTTACTTGGGGAGGGGGATGTGTGTGAAATGAGCCATTCCTTGTTTTTTTGAAACTGGGTGTGCTTGGGTCTGCTGGGATGGGGTCATCACGGAAGGTCTGGGAGATACAATGGCATGATGGCAGAGGTAGATGGGACCTTGTGGGGCTGGGAGAGTGCATGCAAGAGAGACCTGGCAAGGCTGGGGCAAATGGTGCATGAGTCCACCAGCCTTTGAGAGCTTCTCCATTGCCTCTCCGTCTTCTTTCTCTCCCCAGTCAACTGTCCAGTCCTACCTGGAGGGGGTAAGTGCCGGGCTGGAGCAGCTGCAGTTGGCGGCCCAGGAGGTGCAGAGTGTGTGTCAGGACCTGGGGGCTGCGCGATGGGCCCTGCTCGACAGCGCAGACGGCTTCCAGGGCCTCCAGCAGATGCGGGCGCTAAAGGCGGAGCACGTGCAGCTGGCCTCGGTGGTCCAGGTGCTGCCCCAGCTCTTCTCAGGTAAGGAACTGGCCCAGTCCTGGATTTGGGCTGGAAGGCACTGGGGAGAACTCCAGTCCAAAACTGGGCCCCACGCCAGGCTGGTGGCAAAGCTAGAGCAGGTTGCTCCAGCTTTGCCAGTTGGATTTGGAAAGTCTCCATGGATGGAGATGCCACTGTGTCCCCAGAGCCCCAGATCTCAGACCCTTCCCCTCACCATCTCCCTGCTAACCTGTACCCGTGACCCTGGTGCCAACCTGCTTCACTCCTCACACTCAATCTTGGCATCTCTCCTCCCTCTCCCACAGTCCACGAGGTTTTTTCCCATACTCTGCAGCTGCTCCGTGGGCAGCAACTCTTGGAGGCCCATGCAGAGCTCATGATGATGGAGCACCTCCGAGATGACATCCTCTCTCAACTCCACCTCCGGGGGCTCTCCAGTGCCCAGGCAACTGTGCTGTCCTACTTCAGTGGCCTGCAGGAGATCAATGAGAGCCTGGCCAAGCAGCTGTGGGACATTGTGGGCAGCAGCCTGAGGCTGGTGCGTGAGGACCCAGTTCTCTTTGTCACTGCTGTAAGGATCATCGAGCGGGAGGAGAAAATAGATGATACTCTGCTCCTGGAGGCCACCTTCCTGCCCCCTGGCCGCCCAAAGGGCTGGAGGCAGAAGTTTTACCACGTTCTCCAGGACACCATCACAGGAGCTCACTTTCATCACGCCCGCATAGACACGAATGGGCCATTGCTGGCCAGGCACCTGGCAGCCCTGCAGAAGGACATCGTGTCCGAGCTGCGTGTGGTGAAGGACCTGATGGTCCAGTGCGTCCCAGATCACTACAACATCCTCAGCCTCTGCACTGCCACCTACCACCAGGCCCTCACCAGCCACCTCCAGGAAATCCTCCGAGAGGACCTGGACAAACAGGCGCTCTTCCTCCTCCTTGAGTGGGCACTTCGTGTCTACCACAGGTCAGCACTGACCCCAGCACCCAGCCAGGTTGTCCACCAGCACCCAGCCGGGTTGGGAGAGTGGCTCTGGCTGTCTAGGGGTGACCACTGAGTGGGCAGAGGGAGAGGTAGGAACTGCTGGAAGATGCAGGTCTTCCCAGCCCTGTCCTCCCTCTGTCCTTCAGCCCAGATATGATGGGTCACCCTGACCTTCTCCCAGAAGTGGACGTTTCTGCTCTGGGTGCCTTGATGTCCCCTGAGCTCGTGGATCAAACAGAGAGGAAATACGTGGTGAAAGTCAAGGTGAGTGAGTGTGACAGCACACGTGCAATGGGTAAAAGGACCCAACGACCACCACTGTGCTGGCATCTGCTCTGACAGCAGCAGGAGACTGAGAGCCTGTGGGACGAGGCCTGGGACTCGCTGCTGTGCTATGTGTTGGGTCTCAAGGGAGTTGGTACCCGACTTCTTGGGCTGACTGTGGTGGGCATCCTTCCCACAGGCCAGCGTGCTCGAGTGGATGCAGAGGACCCTGGATGTGGAGTTCAAGGAATGGTTCAGGGACGAGGAACCCGAGACAGACCATCAGGGCTTCTTCCAGTCAGCCTTGCCCGTCATTGTCATGCAGGTGGGTCCCCAGCACCACGGGTGCAGCTGGGGCTGTGGCCTGCAGCCTCTCACTGACTCACCTCCACTCTCCTCTCCCTGTGCAGATGCTGAATGAGAATATCCAGGTCGCCTCCTTGATCACAGACTCTCTGCAGCAGAAGGTCTACAACATGGCCTTGGAGGAGCTCGAGGCATTTCTGGGCCGGTCAGTGGAACTCCTCACACCCCTGCCCATCCTCACAGACCCTGGGTCCCCATGTCCAAGCACTATAGTCTGATAGTGGAGATCTGCTATGGAGCACCCAGCACTCATCCAGGTCCTAGAAGTCTCAGCAGCCTGTCTACCTGTGGGGCTACTGTCTGAGTCCTTGGGGCCATCAGCACTCAGGGCTTGCTGCCCCAAGTGCTTCTCCAGTAGTGCCAAGCCTTGCTCTCCCAAGAGGTCCAGAATGGGTCCCTCTGTCCCAACCTGTCACTCTCCAACCTGGTGGCAGAAGCTGAAAAGAGCCAAGTGAGCTGGGAGGGTTGTGGGAAGTCCACATGCCCCTAAGAACATCCCAGCTCCAGGTCCTCGTGGTGAGACATCCGAGGCTCTGCCCACCCATCATGGTGACTCGCTGTGTTGCAGTTTGCGGGAAGCCCTGGTGCAATGCGGGAAGGAGCACCAGAATGACCGCACCATACCCAAGTACTACGTCTCCTACCTGCTGGCCATGCTCAACAACAACCTGGCTCTCAGGTAACATGCACCACCACCTTCTAGCTCTTGTAGCCACCCCACTACCCTCAAGGAAGCCCCATCCTCCCCATCCCCCTGGGGCCCAGTGTCCCCACCATGTTTCCCAGGCTGCCTGTCCCCTCCCATCTTCTCTCTCTCCTAGCTCTTCTGTCTCCTCTCTGCACCCTGACGCTGCCCGCAGAGAAGTCCCTGCATCCCTCCGGGCTGCTCTAGACAGGACACAGAAGAAAGCCTGCCAGCTGCTGCTGGAGGAGCTGCTCCTGGACCTGCAGGTACATTTGTCCACAGCCCCCAAGGCTGGCAGGGCTGCAGGAAACCTGGCCCCAGCAAGAACAGCACTACCAGAACACCCCAGGCACAGGTTTCTTCCTGCCCAGGGGCCCGCTATCATCCTGCAGACGTCTCTGCCAACCTGGGCCCCAGACCTTGATAAACCACCTGCAGCTCACCCCGTGTCTGTCACCAGCCAGCACCACCCTGTATCGCTGGGACAGATGGCTTGTGGCCCCCAAACCACTAACTGACAGAGCCCGGGAGCCCCAGCCCTCCGGGCTGCCTCACGCTCCTTTTTATGGCTGTTTCATGGCAGAAAACCAACAGGAGAGAAGCAGTGTCCGTGCAGAGGATACAAGCCCATGTGTGACTGCCCCAGTCATTTCCTGCCAGCGTAGTCAAATTTAACTTTCCTGGAGTCCGGACTGAAAATCTGGGATAATTAATGGCTTTGCTATTTAGGGCTTGAATGGCATGAAAACAAAAGAGCAGCTAAAGGGTGAAACACTCTCAGGCAGCGTGGAGACTGCCCATAGTAGAGACATAGAGGGAATGTCTGCCTGCAGGCAGGAAGACAGGCAAGGACAGCAGGGCAGGAGGAGGAGGTCAAAGCCCTCTGCCAGAAACATGTTATGTCTACAGAAGGAAAGTGGAGAGAAGTGGAAATTAAAAACAAAATCACAATAGGACAGGCCAAAAGCGAGTGTGTGAGGAGCAGCTTGCTGCCCAGACCGCAGGTGCTGCCCATGATGGGGCATCATGACCTAGATAAACCTGCAAAATGTGGATCTCTGGGTGTCAGGGAGGGACAGTCCCAGCGTATTTTCATAATTTCCTAATTTAGACCACTCTTCTATTTTTATGTTGAGTTTTGGCTGCTAGCAAGTGCTTGAGGGTTTTGCAAGGCCAAGCAGCAGCTGTGGGACATGGTGCCGCCCCGCAGCTGCTGCGAGAGCCATGCGATGCGATGCAGGGCACCGTACGCTGCTCCTCTGCTTCTTTCAGCCCCTCTGCCTGCAGCTGCCTTCTCGTAAGTGGCTCTGCGGGTCCCAGCTCATCAGCAGCATGTGCGAAGTGATTGACAAGTATGCAAAGAACTTCTCCCGCGTCAGGAAACCCCTCTACACGGTATGGTTGCTGCTGGGGATCCTTCGAATGGCTGCTTGTCTGTAGGGCAAGGAGGATGGGGAGTTGGGAGCCATGCTGGGGTGCAGGATGCAGGGGATGCAGTTGCTGCTGGGTTTGCTGGAGAGCCCATATCCTCCGGAGCAGCACCGTCACACAGAGATGTTCTGGGTTTCCCCCAAATTCAGCTGCTTTCTCTGTCCCTCCAGCCATGGGGCTTCCCATCAGGCTGTCCCCACTGCTTGGTGCTGCATCCAGCCCCTTTCCCTGGGTCTGAGACCCAGGCAATGCCCTGTGCTAACAGCTCTCCCCTGCCCAGCTCCTGCTGATGGAGAGCGAGCTCCTGGTAACGAGCCAGTACCTGCGTGCACTCATGCAGAAGAAGATGGTGTGCAAGAGCGAGGAGGAGCGGGGCCAG
Organism: Mesitornis unicolor; assembly: GCF_000695765.1. Lineage (NCBI taxonomy): Eukaryota > Metazoa > Chordata > Aves > Mesitornithiformes > Mesitornithidae > Mesitornis > Mesitornis unicolor. The sequence goes on from NW_010168396.1 coordinate 7,199, forward strand.
CTCTGCGACCGCCTGCTGCAGGACGCCACGCAGCTCCGGGAGCTCTTCTGTGGCCTGGTGAGAGCTGCTCGAGTGTGGCGGGGAGCCGGCCACTGCAGTGGTCTTCTCCCAGTCTCACATGTGCTTGCTCTCCTTGCCAGGGTGTGGACCAGAGCCAGCAGAGCCTGGAGGCCGTTTTTGCTCTGCGGGAGCTGATCTGCCTCAAAGACCCGGCACTGCTCAGCCTGGAGGTGCTGGGCTTCGCCACCAAGTACCCCGACATCAGGTAAGGAGCCCAGCTCGGTTCTCTTGTGAGATGGGGTAAGCATGAGTCTGTCCAGGGGAGCCAGCCTTAGGCTGGACCCTGGAATGTTATGCTGCAGAGTAGACAGAAACCTGGGCTTTCTTCCCCTCCACCTTAAGGTTTTCTTTTCCCATGGCTTCAGATTTGAGGGGTTCTTGCAAAGTCCCAAGGCCAAAGATGTAAAAAAAAAAAAGAGCAGTTCTGCTGTGGCATTCACCCATCTGTATTTGGTAGCCAAACAAAGCATAAGCATCCAAAACACCAAATTGGAAATGTCAGAATTGGCCCAAACCCATGAAATGTCAAAACTCAATTCACAAGGTTTGTGGGGTTCTTTTCAAGCAAATTTTAAAGCTTGGCTGGTGCAAAGTACCAGCTCTGCCCTGGCCTCAGCTCAGCCTCCCTGGATCACGGGGGGGTTTGCAGGACACGAGCACTGTGGATGGTGTCGTGGGCCAGCTGCACCCAGACTCACCTCTCACTCTCTGCCCAGTGACGAGCACATCTCCACCTTGCTGGATCTCCGGGGCGACGTCTCCAGGGAGGTGCGGCACATGGTGCTGGAAATGATGGCGCAGCACCCCCAGGTCCTGCCCGAGAGCTACCGGCCCATCTTCAGCACCATCCTGGTCCCCGCGCCAGAGCTGCCCTTCTGCCTTCGCAAGGGCAAATGTGCCTGATGCTGCACCCCACAGCCTGCTCCCCGTGCAGAGACCACGCAGGACGTCTCTGAGGCTGCACATGGGGTGGATGAAGATGACGCGTGGCATCCCCTAAGCTCAGCACCTTGCCCTGTACTGGGTGCAGTCTGGATACATGGCACCCTCTTCTGCTCTTGCCTCGCTGAGCAGACTGTTCCCCGCAAGCACCAGACCCAGGATCAGGAGAAAATCAACCCATAGCAATTTAAGGCTGCTCAGTTCTGGCTTATTGCCTGCAGGAGAAAGAGGAGCCGCAGAGCAAAGGGCAGGAGGCTGCAAATGTGGTGAGTCCATGTCTCTGTGGGGCTGCAGAGATATTTGGGTTTCCCCAAGTCTCCAGACAGCCCTCTGAGCCAATGGATCCTGGCCATGGATCCTGTCATCACCCCAGAGCCAAGAAACCCTGCTTGCAGGAGGGTTTTAGCCGTGGGAAGTCTTCCTCTGTTTTGGCTCATCCCACAGGTCTGGTGTTGCTGCTCCACCAGCCCTGGCCCTGCATGGAGGGCAGCGAACAGCTCAGTCAGCTCATCGCGACTCACAGCCGCAGAGGAAAAGGACATGAGGGTGTCTCGCCACCCTGGGTTGTGCCATTGACCCTGTCCCTGCTGGTGTGCAGGGACAGCTCTGGCTTCC
>NW_010168396.1:8846-47314 GCF_000695765.1 Mesitornis unicolor
CCAGCTCCGGGCCCCAGCTCTCTTACACCATCCAAGCCAGGGCTGGAGTCCAAGGCTCTTGGAGAGCACGAGCTGAGCTGTGTCTGGTGTGACCAGCACCCTCCTGGCCCAGCTCCCTCCATGATGGGCATCAACTCCCTTAGCACTCCCTCTATCCTCTGCTGCTGTCCAGCCCTTGGTCATCTCCTCCCCAGCTGCCATGTCAAGATAGGAGCAAACCCTGTCTCTGTGCCTGCACCCTGGGAGGCCTCCAGGCTCTGCCATGCTTGCTGCCCTATGGCAGGCCGGATCCTGCCATCCTCGTGTGGCACCACCGCCAGAAATAAAGGCCTGAGCTCTGCAATCATGTGCCAGCGTCCAGGAACTGCTCCCCAGTGGGTGAGGGCAGGGATCAGGGCATGTGGGTGGCACAGAGCAGAGGGCATCCATACCCTTGCTCAGCATCACCCCAGGGATGGCTCTCTGCACGCGGTGCCAGCCCAAGAGCATCACCCAGGGACATGGGAGATGATGGAGATGCTATGTTCCCTCCATGCATGTCCAAGATGATGACAGGGCAATTTAGGGAGGGATGCTCAGGCGGAGGCGCCAGCCTCGGCTCAGGGAGGTGGGCGCTGTTCCCCCTGGGGCTCACGATGTGCTCACCCAGCTCTCCACACTGGCCGTGGCTCCTGCCTGCCTGGGAAGGCGTCCGCCCTCTCCAGCTGGCTCTGGGACATGCTCACCTGCACCAGGGACACGCTTCAGGGGGTGGCCCTGGGCCCTGGGAATGTCCAGCTGGGACCAGCACTGTCCCAGGCATATGAGAAAACAGCTCTGGTGCCAGCAGTTCTGAAAGAGGCCTGGGGATGGGGTGACCTCCCACACCCCAGGCACCGGCACCCGTCCCAGCACGTCCAGCCCACCTGCGCGCCCACGAGCAGCCCCCATGCCCCTGTTCATAGCCCTGCAGTGTTCTCCCTCCCTGCAGCTCCACAGGCTGCAGTGAGAACCAACACAACTCATCACAGCCCAACCATCCCAGGGTGCCTTTGGGCAGCATGTTCCCATGTTCCCAGCTTGCATGGGGCAAGGTAGGTGCCAGGTTTGGCCCGTCACCACTGCCCACAGCTGGCAGGGGGACCTTTCCCTGCCTGGCTATGAGCCACCCGGTTCCTGGCTACTATAAAGCTGGTGGCCCCAGGGGCACAGCCCTGTCCTGCCAGGATGGCGTTTCTGTGGGCAGTTGCCTGCCTGGCTCTTGCCAGCACCGTCTCAGGTAAGCGCTGCCCATGGGCGCAGGGAGGTCCTCAGGGTGCAGGAGGGCCAAGGCCACCTGGGGACAGTGACACAGAGGCAGCAGCACAGACAGCCCCCAGGCAAGAGCCCTGAGTTTTTGGGGTCACCCTGGTGCCCCTCTGCCTCTCCCGCAGGCTGTGGGGTGCCCACCATCAGCCCCTCGGTGCACTACAGCGAGAGGATCATCAACGGGCAGAACGCGGTGTCCGGCTCATGGCCCTGGCAGGTGTCCCTGCAGGTACGGCACCAGTCAGTGCCCTCAGCACCGCGGTGACACGGCAAGATGGGTGCTGGGCGGGCACCAAGGGGACTGACAACACCCCCTGCCTGTCCCCAGCTTTGGTGGGGGGCTCAGCCTGCCCAGCCCCAGTTCCTTCTCCCTCTTTCCTCTCCAGACCCGTTCAGGATCCCACTTCTGCGGTGGCTCCTTGATCAACGAGAACTGGGTCGTCACAGCCGCCCACTGCGAATTCAAGTGAGCAGCAGTGCCTGGGCAGCCCATGGCGGTGCCACCCTCAGTGGAGGGGGCGACGGGAAGGGGGTCAGGGTGTGCTGGGACTCGGGACATCCCCAAAAGCCACCACCTGAGGAGCTGAGCAGCCTGGGGCTCCCTCCCTGCTGTTCCCAGGGTGGCTTCCCTTAGGCACATGGTGCCCCATGGCAGCCCCCGGTGCTGCGCCCGCCCTGGGCGCTGGCTGCCGAGTGTTCCCCTGACACCCTGACCTCTCACAGCCCGTACTCCCACGTCGTCGTCCTTGGGGAATATAACCTCAACTCCAACACAGAGTCCGTTCAAGTGAAGACCGTGACCAAGGTGAGCCAGGCTGACAGGTCGCAGTCCTGGGATGGGGCTGGAGCTCTGTGCCCCTGCTGCTCCTGGAGGGCAGGGCTGAAGCGCCATGGTATTTTTTGGCAGGCCATCACCAACCCCAGCTGGAATGCCTACACTCTCAACGACATCACCCTGCTGAAGCTCTCCTCGCCCGCCCAGCTGGGACCCCGCGTGTCCCCCATCTGCCTGGCCCCCGCCAACCTGGCCCTGCCCACCAACCTCCAGTGTGTCACCACCGGCTGGGGACGCACCAACACCAACTGTATGTACGGTGACACTGTCCTTCCTGGGGGCTCTGCAGGGTCCAGTGGTGCCCAGAGGAATGACACCTCAGTCTGGGGGTGTCTGGGGGGTGAAACCTCCTGAGCACACGTGGTGGGGGCAGTTGGGCAATTGAGTAACCCTCTCTGAGTGCACGTGTTGGTGCAAGCACAGGTGTAGGTGCAAGCCCCAGGGGTGACGGTGCACAGCACAAGCTCGCCCTTGCTTGGGGCCGCTTGCACAAGACAATCCCGCCCAGGGATGACGGGGTATGTTGGCACAGAGGGGGAAGGTGCTTTGCTTGGCAGCACCCGTGTGTTTGGGAGCTTGCCCAGGGTCCCTGTGTGCTCCCAAAGACCCCAGGGCGATTTAATGGTGTTTCTTCCCCCCAGCCCAAGCCTTGGCGGCACGTCTGCAGCAGGTAACCTTGCCCCTGATCTCCCAGAGCCAGTGCATGCAGTACTGGGGCAACCGGATCACCAGCTCCATGCTCTGTGCCGGTGGGGTCGGCGCCTCCTCCTGCCAGGTGAGGAGCTGAGGTCCTGCTGCACCGCAGGGAGGGTGGAGGAGGAGGAGGACACGTGGGCATCTTGCATCTACAGAGCCAGAGATTTAGGCTAAAGCACCTGGCCGCCTGGTCCAGGGACCAATTTGGAGCTGGGGCCACTAAGCAGAGGTGTCTTCTCCACAGGGTGACTCTGGCGGACCTCTGGTGTACCAGAACGGGAACGTCTGGACCTTGATCGGCATCGTTTCCTGGGGAAACAGCAACTGCAACGTCCACACGCCTGCCATCTACACCCGCGTAAGCCAGTTCCGAAGCTGGATCGACTACGTTGTTGCCCAGGGGTAGAGGCGGTGCCGGAGGGATCCTTTCATGGCTGCTGCTCTGGGACAGTGAGCTCGGCAGAGCCAGCAAGGGGCTGAGCAGGAAGCACAGGACCCCATGTCCTAATAAAGTGTCAGTATTTGCTTGTGCCAAACGCTGCCTCTGGCTCCTTTCATGATGCAGACCAGGGTGGAAGGCGTGCAGGGAAAGCCTGGGGTGCCCCATGCTCCTCTTCTGAACCCCAGCACCTCCCAGAGTTGGAGCTCGGTGCCCAGCTGGGACCCACTGGGGAGGTGCAAAGCCAGGACACGATGCAGCAGGGCCGGCTGTGGCTCCAGGGCTGCTCAGGGGGTCTCCAACACACAAATCTACACCTTGGCACCAGCCCAGAGACCACCGCAGTGTCAAGGGTGGGTGATGTTATCTGTAAGAGCCATGTTGCCAACCCAGGAGTGAGGTCTCCAGCTTGTGGGTGCACGGGATCTTAAAAGATCCCTGCCTGCGATTTAAAGCCATAACTTGTGAAACAGCCTGGGAATACACAGGGCTGAAAGGGAGAAATGCCAAGAGCAGCTCTGGCTCTTCGGGAAGGTGGAAGGGGGCAGCTGGAGAACAGCACACTGCTTCACACGCGCCCATTTGCTAGGTAACAGCTGAAACTCAAGGCCATCCTACAGGAAGACCTGAAGCTAAAAATAAAATGCAAGGCCAGGACGTGTTTTCACTTGAACAGGTTTTGAGACAATGGCAGGTGTAAAAAAGAAATAATAAATGTCCTGTGTTCACACATGGTCAAGAATTAAAACCTGGGTCCTGGCAGCTTCAAATAGAGCTGGGCAAGAGGACACTGTGAAGAGGAGCAGGATCGGATCAAGCCAACACGAGTTAAGGGTTTTTTTCTTTACCAGTGATGTGAATGTGAAATAAAACCTTTGCTGTGTGAATCACAGCCCCAAAAATGTTGTAATTGCTCTCTACCAAGCAGTTCCAGAGAAAGCAAAATGCTACCCAGACATACCCATGGGAAGGGTCAGAGATCATGGGCAGAGCATAAAGACAAACACTCTGGCCCATATGTTTGAGGGTTTTTTAAAAAGCTGGTCAAATACAGCCCAGAGCTGCTAAGTTTTAGCTTGGTTTGATACAATTTAGCTTCATTTAGTGGTCTGCTCTGCAGGGAGCAAGATGAACTGGAGCAAACTGATGCAGCTCCACTCAGTAGACACCAGTCCCACCAGTCTGCGACCACATTTAGTGTGCCTCCAATCTGTGGGACCTGAAACAAAACCCATCATGTGAAAGCAGCATGCTGTGTTTTGGCTTTAATCAGCTCCTAAATGACCTTAAAGGCAGTTGGATGTCAGAGATGAGGGAATGGGCAGAAGAAACTGGTGGCCACGAGGAGCTTCAAATGGGAACTGATCAACGGCAGCACCACGGGTCCCTTGCTCTGTGTGTTCAGGTCCCTGTCATCCCTGCCACTGCGGGGACGAGGACCCTTGCCCCTGAAAAGACACCTCCCTCCCAGGAGGACACGGTGCCGAAGGGGTGTGCATTTTTCACTCGGTATTACAGGTTTTCCTGTTGGTCCATAAAAGCTGCCCAGAGTGAAACCAGGGAGGTCAGGAGTTGCTGTGGGTAACTCCAGAGTATTTCTCAGTTTGCCCCCTCGCAAGGTCTCCCTCAGGCAGCTCCTGGCCTGGCAGCTGTGGTACAGACCCCAGCAAACTCTTTTATGGGCATTTTGGTACCTTCTCGCTGTGCTCCAAGGACACATGAGACGGGTGAGCAGCTCCTGGCTTTCACTGCGTTTGGTGACCATCGTTCACAGCCCGGATCCGTGAGCCAGAAGTAACGACAGCAGAGCGATGGGGTACACAGAATACACTTACATGTTTAGCAGACCGAGTACACAAAATAAATAATTCTGTACACTCTAACTGTAACGTTACAGACTACTTACAATGGTTCAGACCTCATCTTACAGGACAGTCTCTAGTGTCAAGACAGGACTCTAAGGGCAAGTCACAGAACTGGGTGCTCCCCCAAACGGCCTCATCAGGAGACCAGCGGGACACGGCCGCAGTTACCTCCACACCGTTCCAACCCAGCACCGGAAATCTGGTGACCAAAAATAACAGCAAAGACCTCCGGTCCCGGGAGCTTCCCGGGAGGTGTCTTTCCGCAGTGAAAGGCAACAGCAAAACCTCACAGCATCGGGGCGTCCATGCAGGAGCTGCTGGTTTCTCTCCCACCGGATCCCCTCCGCGTTCAGCAGACACAGTGCAATGATATTTGCAGCAGCAGTGAGCAGCGAGCCCAGCACACGAGGGATCTACAGTGTCACCAAGGAGGGGAGGACAGCAGAGAAGGAGAAACTGAGCTCCCTCCACCACAGGGACACTGAGGGTGGAAGGTACCAAGCTCTGTGGTGCCGTTGCCACCGCGCGTCCCTGCTGCTTCACATTTATTTCGTTTTTGGGGGCAAATTTACTGCTCAGTAAGGCACAGCTGAGGCCCCTGCCTCCGCAGCACCCAAGAGCTGCGTTCTTAATCCAGGCTGAAAGAGGAGACGGAGTGGTCAGAAATAAAGCACCAAAAACCTCCTGAGAGTGGTGTAGGCAACCTGTGGCTGCGTATCCGGCACTGAGTGGTACAGGCACTTTGTGGTATTTTCCAGGACAAAGTGGAGCTGGTGAGAGGCCGGGACATAACCACCCTCCCTGCAAATTCCCAGGCTCCCACTTCTGCCAGAGAACAGTTTGTAACTCCTCCAGAGTGCAACTCCTCCTCATCCCTTCCAAAAGCCAATCTCTGTGCTGCTCTGCATCATTTAGACAACTTAATTAAGTCAAACAATTGAGGTTTTCATTTACCCCACCTCAAGCCCTCCAAATCTTCAGTATCGTCACTTAAAACAAGACCAGGACCCCACACGGTCAGGTAAGAGGTCTGTGACAGCCCCACAGAAGTTGTCCGAGGCTGTACAAGATCACTCTGAGCTGAGCCCACCCTGCAGGGTGCTCAAAGGAGCCTTCTCCCACCTGCACGGCACCAGGCAGACGCTTTTACCTCGCTCCAGCCTCACCACGGCTCCTGCAGAGCCACATCCAGAGCTGCTGCCCAGGAGCTGAGTTCACCACCGTTCCCGTTCCAGTTGGTGCACTACACAGAAGTTGACTGTATTGGTACCTCAGCCAAACACCCGGGTAGAAAACAGGACTGAGAAACAGAGCGGGGTATAAGAAAGAATGAAAATTACCAGAGCAGAAAACATTTGAACTGAAAGATGAAAGCAGTCAAATTCCAAAGAAGTGGAGAGTTTGAGGGTTTCCCGTTTCCAACGCAAACACAGACACAGGTCCTACGCCACAGCGGGTTTCCACATCGCTCCTGCAGCCAGCGGGTGGGAGCCCTTTGGGCTCACCCTCATCACAAGGCTGTAAAGCCGTCCCTCACGTAGGGCTGGATGTCTCCAAGAACAACGCACTGGCAGGAGCATCTGGATGCTATCACAGAGTCAGACAGCACAGAGTTCTTCTGGATTGAAGGAAGGGGGGTTTCTACAGCGACTGGGTTGACGTGTTTGGTTTTTAGAAGCCTGAGAAGGGCGAGAAGTAAATCAAACACAGACAAGCAGTTGCTGTTTTAGCAAAATGCACAGAAAAACACATTAAGTACTCCAAAGACTATAGACCACCTAATGTTGTTTCTGGAAGACCTTTTCACATTCATTTCCAATATCAAGGAATCAACAGACCACGTTCTTTGAAGCTGTAATTCTCTCCCCACAGAGAGCAGCCAAACTCCCAGGACAGATCGATGGGGCTGTTTTACACAGTACTGCTAAGTTCCAAAAGACAATCAATCATTAATTCCCTTTACTCCTTAAAACTGCATTTCCCTGAAGCAGAATACACTGGGAAACAACACCCTGAGCTGCTCCATCGCGTTGCAGGATGGGAGAAATACGCTTCCAGCCTCAGCATCTTCAGTCTTTGCTTTCCCCAAGTGTCCCCTAAGACGTCTCCCCAAAACAGGGGCCTGGTGAGCATCTCCTTGAGGCACTGCGGGGTTGACCACACGTGTTTTTACCTGGCATTGAGCATCCCCTCCAGTGGGTGCACATGGACCCATACTCATCGCTGTGTGGGCTAAAATGCTGCTCCTTGGATCAGTATAGGAGGAAATGGTGCTGCACTGAGAAGGTTGCTGAACACCCAGGATGGCAGGTGTGGTCCAGGACCAACACTCAGCACCTCAAACCCAGCTTTCTCTTTGGAAAGGGCATCTCACCCTGGAACAGGGGGAACGTAACCAGAAGAGGGCTGCGCTTGGACAAGGACACATGACAGTTTGCCACTAGGTGTCATTCCAGCTTCACTTTCACTGTATGAACAGAAGTACGGGAAACAAAAGCACTGGATTACAGATTTGCACCCCAGTCAATATGAAGACTGAAACTCAGCACTGACCTGGCACATGCATTTGTTACCTGCCTTCTGCTGGCTAATTCAGTACCAAAGTCTCCCAAAAAACCCTGTGAGCCAAATTAAGAACCACCGTTAAGAGCTAAAGAAAGAGATCTAAAATTTAAATGAAAGAAAAGACATCCCAGAGAGATTTTAGCTTCTAAAATCCTGGAACAAGGCACACCTGAACAGTGTAAACTCCTGAGACTTGAGATAAACCGAGAGGTGAGATGCTCCTGTGGAATATATAGGAAGGCAGACGATCAAGATAATTCACAGTGAAGAGCTGCTCAGAAAACAGACTGAAGGCACCTGAACTACTCCTCAAAAATTACAGCATTTTGCCTGTCCCTGCCACCAGACCCAGCTCAAAACGTGCCACAGTTGCAAGGATAAAGCACCCAAGGAATTGCTCTGGAGCTGGACCTCGCAATGCAGCAGCTGGACCATCGCAGTTTTCCGGACAGAGTGACAAGAGAGATATCTCCAATCTCCAGATGGAGCTGTGCCAGTCTCCCCTCTGCCCACACGTGTCATTGTCTGGGGTGCTGCAAATACTGACTGTAGAAAAAGAAGAGGAAAAGGCACATTGCAGCTCTCCAGTATTGCTCATGTGAAGGAACAGCATGGTCAGACATCTGCATGATGTGGGCATTGCAGTGGTGTAGTGGTTAAAGGAAAGGTCTCAGGTTCTAGAGGTCTCGGCTCAGTTCATCGGTGTGACCTCCTCACATAGGCAAAATACCTATTTCAGGGATAAACACGCAAAATAACCTGGGTAGTGCCATGAAAGCACCCAGGAGGCAAAAGAGATTACAGTGCCTGTGTGTGATGCTCCAAACATGCAGAGGACTCTTAGAGTGATGGCTCAAAACCAGAAGCCCTCTGAGAGCAGCATCCTGCCACCTCTTAACATACAGAGGAAGAACAAATTTCCAGTCAAGATTTGTCTTGGAGTGGTTGCTGCTTCTGGAGAGCTGCTTGCAGTAATATGAGGGGCAGTGCATGGTAACAAACCAGGAAAAACTACAGGAAACGAAGCTGATAGAAACTTCTCTTTTTTTGCAGTCCAGAGAGATTAAAAAACCACATTTTTGGTAATTCTGTGGTGTGCAGTAATGCTGATGGAAGAAAGACTCTGTGTTAGATGGTAGAATGGCCACTCACAGAAAAGGCAGACTGCAAAGGATGCAGAGTTTTCAAAATAACACACAAAACCATGCAAAGGATTTCAAATTACCCCTGCTACACACACTGCCTGTCCTCAGGTTTCCTCCCTTGTATTCCCCACCGCAGGCTTGGGCACATCGAGCTGTGCTCACAGTGGTTATGGCCCATCCCAGCTACGGGGTGTGAAGCACATTCCTAGAAATTCCCTTTCTTTCCTCCCTAACAGAGTCTTCTCCCGTTGTGCTGCTTTGCTGTTTGCTGACCAAGAGGGGAGCGGCCAGCACAGTCAGAGCTCCCCAGAGATGCGACTGACCATTTAAAACCTTGCTGATGCTAAAACACAGCGGCACAGACATCAATCCTGCCCCTTGAGCTTGCACAGCCTCCATCTCCAGACCAGAGCTAAGCAAATGTTTCCCCAGTGCACAGCATGAAGCAACCTGTGTGACCTCATACGAAAAGTTCCCAAACCTTTGTTGCAGGTCTTGTCTCTGCTATCACAAGAGCCTGAATCCACTCTGAGACTGCGTCATCAGCCCCACTTGACTGCTTTAACTAGTTGGGAAGCCATCTCAGCAGGCTTGCCCAAAGCTCAGCTCTACAGCACCCACCTTCCCCAAGAGGTCCTTCACCATCAAGCATGAGGAAACCTGAATTGCAGCATTTTCCTGTTGGATTTAAGTCACACCTAACAGCTCAATGGCATTTGTGCAACATATCCAGGACATTATCACTGCTGACACTCCAGGACTGGACCTGCACTATTCAAGCCCCTACCCTGATGGCCATGGAGTTCCCACCATCACTTCACCATCCCACTGCAGGGATGGCAGTACTGGGGCAGAACAGGGATGCAAAGCAGGGGAACCCCATAAAATCTGCAGACAGGGAGCAGTAGGAAGCGTTGGTGAAGTCACGTGGTTGGTAGCACTAGGGTGCAAGACGTGTAAAACAGGTCACAGATGTGACAAGGCCACAACACAGCAAGAAAAACAAACCTTGCACAGTAGGCATTGCTCTTGCTGCAAACAGCAGAAGGATAATTCAAGGAGGACAGCAAGGAACCCCCCAAAAACCTGCCTTGCCAAAGGTGTGTATCTGTGTGCCATGAAGTTCCTGCAGGACGATGATTCTTTTCCCACCCCTCCATTAAGAGCACCCACCCAGCCTGGATCAAAGGAACCGGACTCCAGCTCTGAGCTGGCAGCCAAATTTGCACGGCAGCTTTCGCACAGCTTGAGCAAAGCCTTGACGTCACCGGGCGGATGGCAGCCCTTGGGGGAAACCTCGCAGCTCCCCAGCCGTCATGGAAAACTGCTGTCTGGCATCTCCTTGGCGCTGTACGGGGATGAGGAGCTGGTGGGCAGCAGGCCGGTGAGTCAGAGCTACCCTACTTCTAACTGTGTGTGACTCATACCAGCCTCACTGCATAGGCACCACAGTCTGACTAACCCAGCTCAAAGTTGGTGTATATAGAATTTTAAAATACACACACACCCCCACACGTGTATGTGCACACACGTACGTGCATGTACAGACACATAAAGTGATTTTTTCTTTTTCATATGCAAGTGAGAGAAACCAAACGCTCTGGAATTAATAAATAACTATGAACAACCAAGCTCCTGGGCTATGGAAAGAGCTCTTCTCCCCACGTGGCTCCTCAAATTGTGTATTACTTGAGGCTCTGTGCTCTGAGCCCCCAAGGGCTCCCCTGTTTCCTGCATGAGACCCCGTGGCAGAGCTCACAGGGTGTGACAGCCACCACGAGATTCCCTTTCCTCCGTGCAGGGGGACACCTCCTCAGGGATTGGGGGGACACCTGGAGGGAGGGAGGAACCTGGATGTTCCTCCCCAAGTGAGTGTGCGGCAAAGGGTGCCGCACACCTTCACCACGGAGAAGACATCTGGAAAGACGCCTGGCAGGTCCCAGTGCAGTGCTCAGCCAGTGTACTGCTGCTGGTAGCGCAGGTTGAGCTCCCGCAGCTCCCGTTCCCGAACCCGCCGCGACTTGTTGGATTTGGTGGAGCGGCTGGAGCGGGTGGACTGAGCAGACTTGGTGCTCTGGCAGCGGGAAGATGCCCTCTTGAGAAGGTTCTGTGAGATGGAGCGGTGCAGGTTCTTCATGGAGGAAGAGGCTGCCATGCTGACCACCCACGGGTGCTTCAGGGCCTGGAGGGCTGTCATCCTGTCACTGGGGTCCACCGTGAGCAGACGGTCAATGAAATCCTTGGCCAGGTTGGACACACTGGGCCAGGGCTGAAATACAAAAGAGAAGGTTAGAATGAAACATACCAGCACAGCTTCGCTGGTTCATTAATTCCTCCCATCCCCGACAGAGTGCTTCGAGGCATTTTCCTTCTTCCATTCTCTCCTTCATTCTCAAATCTTCCAAGTTGTAACCAATGGTGTCTGCCCAAGGAGAATGAGACACAATTACTTCCAGAGACTCTTAGGGGGAAAGGCCAAATACATGGGAAATGTCTGCACGTACATAGGTGCAGTGTGGACCCCTTCAGTAGCTGGGCTCAGGCACAATTCCAGGTCAGGTGCTTTGTATCTGATGAAGCCGTCAGGTATTGATGTGTCTGATCAATCTCATGATTGATGCACCAATCCTGAAACCATGACCAGGGAGATTTTTATGCCATGGTACTGGGTATCACTTGCATGTGGAAATTTAGGAGATGTCGCTACTGGTCAACCCTGGAACAGCTGGAAACAACCTGTAAAATGGTCTAAATATGTACAAATGTTAGAGATAAGGAATTTTCAGGAATGCTTACTAATGAAACAGGAAGAAAATTATTGACAAAATACTTATTTTAAAGAAACGAACCCAAAATAATTACTTAGTCCTGTAACTAATTCCTCCTATACCCCCCCAGTACACAGAACAGCTACCTGCCTACAGTTACGCATGCTGGAATTGTTGAATTTCTGACAAAATACTGTATTCACACTAATGCGGGAATATTTCCTCGAGCATGAGGTTAAGGCAAAGCTGTGGACAAAGCCAGGAAGAAAACCGTGGCAAAATCCACCTTAAGAGTGGCATGAGGAGGCAGTACAGACAGCATAAAAACCCCAAGTGCTGAATGGACCTGGGGAAGAGCAGGCTTCTGCCATCACCGAGTGCTGTGTGGGTCTCTCCCCTCCCGAACCCACCAATGCTGAATTTTTCAAGTACACAGCGAGCACATCACAAGCGGCACTAAAAAAAAAGCCTGAGCAGATTCATGCAATGAAGAGAAGATCTTGATACAATAATTAAGGTCGTGCACAAGCACATACGTGTAACCGAGTGGAAACAGCATGTGTGGTTACAAAAGAAAAGGGCTGCTATTGTGTGTCTTTCATTCATCTCTTTGTTTGGTGAGGAAGAAAAGAACCCAGCTATTTTAAAATTTGGGGTCCATCACCGTACAATCAGGTATAATGCCCTCTTCTTGTGAAAAACGTCTAAAAAAAGGTCCGTCCTGATTTTTTTTGAGGTCTGCAATTTATTGCTACCAAAAGCAATTTTCTCTTTCAAAGGACTCAAAGGCACCGGCAAGGAGTTAATCCACGGGAAGATTTGATGACGAAGGGCAGGATGCTCAGTTACGGTGCTGCTCCTGGCCCTGCACCGTGGACAGTCAATGGCTGGTCAGGGATGAGGAACTCCAGCTCTAGTGAGGGAAATGGCTCCTGGATGACCAGGGAACAGAAAGTCTCATTTTGTAAGCAATGACTAAACCAGTCTGGCTTAGTCAGCCCAGCTAAACTGGGGTCTACGGTCACTCTCGATAGCTATGCAAGAGAAGAGAGCGAAAATGATAGGAACTACTCGATGTAAAGAAAATGACATGAAGACAAAACTGTAAGTGCTCCTGAATGTGTTCAGGATAGAAAAGGAAATACCTCTACTGCCTGGAGCCAGAGTGCTCAGGAAGGAAGCACGGCCTTCTCCTGTGGATCAGACACCACTTCTGTGCTTGGAAACCATGTCCAAAATGCACTCCCTTCTACGTTTCCAGAATAAATTCAGTTAACAAAAAAATTCTTAACATTCAAGCTTTTCTGTCTACTGTTTTCAGATACAATTAGTTTGTCATGATCTGCCTTAAACCACTTTTCCTTAGCTGATGAAATCCAGGAGCTTGTTAGACAAAACAGGGCCAATCTTTGATCAGAGACTTGTTAAAGTGTTTGCTTACAGAGAGGATAAATAAACCAGCAAAAAATACTTTCAAATGTAGCAAAATCTACAATGAAGGTTACAAATGAACACACTGGTCTGTTTTGCAGATCTAAGGACACTTTGAAGAGCTCAGCCTTTCTGCTATTTATAACAGAACCAAAGAGCCAAATCTATCTTTGCCACAGGGAGCTATAAATCACATTGCAAGCCTACAGATTTCCTACCAGACTTTTGGAGAAGGTGCTTCCTCTGTTAACTAACAGCAAAGGGAACCAACACGCAGGGTTTAGCCTTTACGGACACAATCTCATGATCTCAGTACAGGGTTGTACTCCTGTAACTCCAGATCTCCAGTTACAGACGACCTTCGGGTGCTCTCTTTCGTAGATGGACGGATCCAAACAAAACCCAGCGACAAGAGGTTTTGCCTCCAGTCCTTGCTGGCCTTCAAAAACTTTTAAAAACCCTTATTTTTTGGTATGTTTTCTTTTAGACACATTCAAGTTATCAGCTATTCATACAGTTCAAATCACTAATTCACTGTTACCTGTCTACACCCCACTGACCTCCAATCACTTCTTTCCTTGTCCTCCTAGCAGAGAGCTCAGCCCGTTCTGTTTCCTTCATAGAGGACGCATTTTCCACTCTCCAAATAATGCTAAGACACGTCTAAGCTAACACTATGTCTATCCAATTTACTGACTTTATCTCAAAGTGGTATTAAATGCCAGTGACAATTCTACTCTCCTTGCAATGCCAACTTCAAGAACTCTTTATTACCACCTCCATTGCTGTTAGCAGCAATTGAGATGCCTTAAATAACTTGAAACAGCTTTTGTCCTACTCAGATGGAGAAAACATTCACATGACTC
This sequence comes from Mesitornis unicolor, assembly GCF_000695765.1. Lineage (NCBI taxonomy): Eukaryota > Metazoa > Chordata > Aves > Mesitornithiformes > Mesitornithidae > Mesitornis > Mesitornis unicolor. The sequence continues at coordinate 22,744 of NW_010168396.1, forward strand.
CAACCTTACTGTTTTTCCTGGGGTATTTCTTTCTGTCTGTCTAAAATCTTTTACCTTTTTGAACACTGATACATAGAGATACAATTGTGCCAGGATCTCCATCTCTCTTTTCTACCTGAATCCAAAGGGATGCAAGACAAGAGATGCATTCAAATGAGAAATACCCAAGGACTGACAGAGCAATACTGTTCTTGGAAATACATCTCAGGGACATGCAGGAGGGCATGATTTCCTCTTGCAGATGTTAGCAACTGCGCAGATCTGGAACCTCAGGCAACCTAAGAGCTATTTTGCCATTCAAATGCATTCAAACTTCAATCGATAGCTGCCAACACAGAGCAGGAGATTCGCGTGGGTGAAACAGGAACAATGTCACCTCAAACATCTAAGGTCGTATTAAAAGATGGCAAACGTGGTAATTTAGAATTTGAAGAAATCCATGAAGAACATTTCAGTCTGCAGACCTAGAAACTGTAAACACGTCTCCAGCCTAAGCCTTGAGAAGCCTGTTCAGTGCACCAGCCCAGTTTAATGAAACCTAAAGAAGAACAAATTCCAAACAAAAGCACATTGGATTTCTCATTATTCCAATTACTCTAGTTTCACCACAAATGTTGAATATGGAGTACTTGCAATTAGATTTTTCTTCTGGTCAGCAAACACAGATCAGTTTATTGATCTGTTTGTGCAGCTGGAGGTTTCATTTGCTGCACCACATGCATCTTTGGTTTTATTTCACTGAAACCTTTTCTTTAAAAACAAGTAAGGCTACATTCTACTGAAGCACTGAGTGGAATGAATTTAGCAGTTTTCAACCCCAGTCCCTGGAGAAATGCATCCACTCCCCAGAAACCTTGCATCAGTTGGCAAAACAGCAGCTTTAACTCAGCAAAACCCCAGGAAGGCTCCCGATGGACGATGCGAGGCAGCGGCAGGAGTTGGTGTGAGAGCTGGGGAAGGTCGATGCTGGTGTTTGGGAACACCAAGAAGGACATGGGTGCAGGACACGGGGTGCAGGACTGAAGCGACTTAGAGGAGACTTTGTCCCTCTGCTTCCCTGAGGAGAAACAGAGAATGGCTTGGGAGGAAGATGCTCCCATTGCGTGGACATGAAACATTGCATCGGCTAAACCCCATCAGAGAGCGTTGCCTTTACTCTCACAGCTGCAATGACAAATTCCTCTCTTTTGTTAATTCTCTCTGTTAACGTTTCTGCTGGGGTTTTCAGCCGCTGCTCTTTGGCGTGAGTCACCAGATGGCCGCAGGAGCACCTCCATCAGCCCAAGTGAGCAAAGAGCACAGGGTCCAGAATTAGCAGCACTTCAACTAAGCACAAAACCCGTGCCACCGTCTGTGTCTGTGAGATGGCCTCAATGACAATGGGAGAAACTCCAACAGCGGACATCCATAGCTCTGGTCCCTCAGGAATGACAGCTGCTGCTCCCAGGCTGCACCAGCGTTTCCTACAAGAGCATCTCCTGAACTTCTACACTGGATAAAACACCAGGCGCATCACCCATCTGCAGCTTCAGCCCTGCTAGATAATAAACCTGGAGGAAAGCGGCCCCGTTTACAAAGCCTTAAAGAGCTCTCAAGTGTGCTATGTTTTATTCAGGCTCCGAGTCTGGAGGAGAAGGAAAAGCGAGAGATTCTCCTTTGAGTGTCACTCGGGCTTGGTGATTGCGTGCAGTGCCGGGACCTCGGTGATTGAATCCCAAAAGCTACGGAGGCGCCGTCCACACTGGCACACGGAGAACAAACAGCGCGTGGGATGCAGGGCTTGCAAGAGCTACTTTCCATCCTGTAAACACACCTGGCCATGCCACTGCTTGGAACCGTGTATGTGTCCTTAATATACATCTCCACTCTGTGTTTGCTGACTGCTGCTCTTTGCAATCCCATTGAAGACATTTGGACCACTAAAAACCATTAACAAGAAAGTCAGTTTGGATGCAAATGCCAGTCAGATATCACAAATATGAACAGGAAAGGCATTTTTTCACAAAAATCACTCAATCTAACAGGTGTGTACGGCACTGAAGGCAGGGCCCTTCACCTATCATTTTCCGGAGTAGCTGCACCTTAAAATTCAGATGTCTTTGGCAGACAAGTGGTGTGCTGTTAGTTTTAAAAACTGAAACAAAGGTCCTCCTTTGCACCACATCATTTATGCAAGAGCAGGGTCCATTTCACGAGGCACCTGAACAGTAAAATCCGCACCGCTGCAGAAGAAGCCTTGGCAAAAATCAGCATTAATGTGGTATTGGGCAAGGACGCAACTCACCCCCGGCTGCTGGCCAGAGGCTGACAGTTTTTGGAGCGTTAACGCAGCTGTTTTGTCATATTTAGGAGGTTCCCGCGTGACTTTAGAAAATGGCAAGTGTGAACTCGGCAGAAGCAGGTTGGGGACAGCAACTTCACGTGGCGAAGCCGCCCAGGACTGCCCGGGGCTCTGGTGAAGCCAGGCGCGCACAGCCCAGGGCACCATTCAGCCCACGAGCAGTTGCAAAGAGGTGATCAAAACCAACCGGTTCAAAAGGGCTGGAACAGAAAGTTTCCAGTGAAAAGACGCAATGTGCACTGAAGTCTGCGCAGGACGGATTCCCAAGCATTCAGCATTAATTTGTTGATGTGGGGAGGAGGAATAAAGGAAGGATGAAAGAGGGAAATACAACAGCCCTTTAATAATCCACAGCATTATAAGTATGCGCAGCCATCTGGTGCTGTGAACTTCTATAACCCAGCTTTTCGAATGGAAATAGCCAGCCGATTTTCCCTCTGCAAGCACTGAGTATTCAGCTACAATCACGCAGTAAAATTACAGCTACAAAAACAATAAACACAAAGCTTTCCTCTGCAGCCAGGGATGGCTCTTCTAACGGTAATGCCCAGGGAAACAACTGGCATGTTAAATTGGGGTAATACCATATTTTAGCTTGGATCGCTTCACATCCATCTCTTAAAAATATGTCAGCAAGTTACACTGAGACACAGGGGACTTCAACCACTACCTTGGTGGAGAAATTGTATGGTGAGAAAGCTGAGAGTCAGGAGCCCTGGACTCAGAAGAACACAGGTGAAAAGATGAGATCATTGAGTGCAGACTACTGGAGACTGCCATCAAAAGGGCAAGCAGGAAAAGCGGTCAGAAATTTCCAAAAGTATTGCTGCAGCATCAGCTCACAACAGTACTTGCAGTAATAAAATGGGGAAATACCTTTCCCAATCTGTTCCTAACACCTGGGTATCCTGACATCTTCAGTGCTTTTATTCTCAAAAGGAAAACTCGAAACTTATCTGAACGATGTTCTCTCACTCTGAATTACTCTCTGAAGAGATGCACTGGTTGAGAACTGGAACTGAAGCTAATACGTGTTTTTATGCACCAATCTGGAGTAACAGTTTAACCAAGAAATGGTCCCCGACAGGGAGGAAGACTCTTCCCCTGGGAGGAAGAATATCTTTTATTGCAGTGATTGGAGCAGCAGGGGGGATGAACAGACAAGCTCACAACCTTCCACGGACACACACCGCCCCTCCTGCAGGCTTCAAGCTGTTCATGGACAAGCCCTGGGTGCTTACAAGAGAACAAACAAGGGGGAGTAAATCCTAAGGCAGTTTTAACCTCCGCGAGCCCCAGCACCAAGCGCAGGTCACAGACCAGGAGCTGTGCCAAAAACAGCAGTGCCCAGGCTCCAGCAGAAGAGCAGCATCACCCCGCTGCCCGCCTTGACTTTCTTTGCTTCGTCTTTCAATTTTAATCAGAATCTGACCCAGAGGAGGTGAAAGGCCCCTTCTTCCATCCACGCATCATCTAAAAGCCCAGGTTTAGGTATCTATGTGCTTTCCAATTTAGGCTGGTATGGCCCAGTCGAATGACAACCCTGCTTCTCTCCCAGAAAGCAGCATCCTGGGTAGGCAAGGTAGATACAAACGATTGCTGCTTTGAAAATTTTAAAGGTCATAAAACATCAGGAGGCGCTAGAAGTGGGTTTGCTTGGTCTAACACACCTCAGTCCTGGGTGGCTGCTTTACAGTGGTCTTTCCTGGCACAACCTGGGAAGTTTTTGTTAGAACCAACTGCTCTGGATCCCACTCTGCCACATTTCTCCTTGGTATCTTCTCAGCCTCTTCCAGCAACTCAGTGAAGGAGACAGAGATCCTGCTCACCAACCAAGATTGTCATTGAGATTGCACCAAACTGCATATACACAAGAAGGAAAAAAGTAAGCAGCAAACATCCTTAGCTTACACATACCTAATTCTGCAGCTATAATCTTACACCAATGTGATTTTTTTTCCTGTTATGTCCTACCCTGTTGTTTCCTACATTGTTTTTTTTCCCCCAAAGAGATCAGAGGTTTTCAGTTTGCTATGTGGAATCCCTCAGTTGAAGGAGGATGTGGAGAAGATGCGGGTGAGGGCTGCCACGATGGCCAGAGGTCTGTGGCACAGAGGAGGGGTGGAAGGAGCCAAGTTAGTTCAGTTTGGCAAAGAGAAGTCTAAGGGCAACCGAAGAGAAGATTACACTCATTTGAAAGTAGTCACAAGGATTACAGAGCCACACAGCAGGTCCAAATGATACAAGGGGCAATAGCCAGAAGCTGCACCGAGGAAGGTTCATATCAGGAAATACTGAGCAGGGAAATAAGGGTGGTGCAGCCCTGGAAAACGTCATCAGAGAGATGTGGGATCTCCATCCTTGAAGTCGTTCCAGACTCAGGAAGACAAAGTCCAGGCCAACCTGATGAAGTATTTGCAATAGTCCCATCTCAAGCTGAATGGGATTAGATGCCTCCAAAAGGTCTCTTGTAACCGGTTTCTATGATTCTAGTGTGTGTGTCACATTATCTCGTCCTCCCTGTCCCCTGCCAGTACTGGCACTGTCCCTCCATGGCAGCAGCACGTACGTCCTCCTCCCTGCACACACCACTGCCCAGGCTCCAGCCCACGCTTAACGGGGTCAAGCGTGCCCCGAGTGGTTCAGAAATAAACATGTGCTGACCGGCTCTGCGGATAAATTAGGACTGATATTTAATTACCTTTCCTGCAGCAAGGATGTGAGTTTAGTTCTCTCTCCTACCGAGCCACTGACTATCATAAAATTCACAGAAAGTCCAGGCCTTTGAATTCTCCACATTGCTCAAACTAGGCTGAGACTGGCCTTAGAAGTAAAGCAGTTAACCATGGGAGACTGAAGACAGACAGCACAGTTCCATCAACTTTGCTTCCCAGGGAAACTGGGATAAAAACAGGACCGCAACAGGCACCCAGGGATCATCAGATCCATCCCACAGCCCCCAAAGGATCCACCGCAGATGCATCATTCCTGACAGATGACTGCCTAACTTCTTCTTCGAGACAGCTTCAGCAATCCTCCGGGCAGTTTTTTTTAGGAGGAGACACCAGTGTTATAAAAGGTCTGATGTGAATCTTTCCAAGAGCAATTTAAGGCTCTTGTTTGCCATAATCTGGAAAAGAGATTATTCCTTTCCCTCTTCAAAGCAGCCTTTTGCATATTTGCAAACTGCTATGACAACACCTTCTTTAGGCCAAACAGCCAGAAATGTTTCAATCTTCCGGAGACTGTGGTTTTTTTGGCTCACGGTTGTTTTTGTTGATCTCCTGTCAAGTCTCTCTGCTTGGCCTGCGGTGTTTTTGAAGTCTGCTGCCCAGAAGTGTCGGAGCTTCGGCTTGGCACGCTGCATCAGCCACTAAAGGCAGCAGGATTGCGCCACACGCAGCCTCTCGCTTGGTTCATCCACCCCAGCGCGTTCGTCTTTTCCCACAAGCATGATACTGCTGCCTCGTGCAATAGTTTGTGATTCATGCGCAGATCCTTTTCTGAGAAGTCGACACCTCCTAATCTTCTGTTCTTCACCTATTTTTGCGCACAAACTTACTCTTTATTTTTAAAAAAATTTGCACCTGCTATTGAATTGCTCAAATTTGTTAGGGCCATCTGGAATTCAATGTGCTTTGCAGCCTTTCCAACTCAATGTCATCTGCAAATGTAATGAACCTACACACCCTCCACTCATCTGGACTGGTGAATAAATACCACTGGGCCTTTGGCAATTTCTATAGAACCACAGTCACTACGTACCCTACTTTGTTGATGAGCCACCGGCAAGTAAATGCCAATTTTAACACAAGAGGTTTGGGGAAATACAAGATTTGGTCCCCACGCTCTCCCTGCTTCACCTGTGGCAGATTTTGAAAGCGCCTCACAGCAGAATGTGCCTGCTGGTACCTGTCCCAAAAAAGACCAGAGAACATCATTTTCCTAGCTTCCAGGCAAAGCAGTTTTGCTCAGCATGAAGGGCAGTTGAGGACAAAACGATATTCAGCAGTAAATGGGAAAGCATAACTTTTCCCAGTGCCAAACCTCCTCTCCCAAAGCACTTCTCACCCATTGACACAGAAGATGCAGAGGATGGGTGAGGCTGCTTGCCCAGGGAGAAGAGAAGGCTCCCTGCTTCCAGAACCACAGAATCAGGAAAACACAAAATACAATAATGGTTTTAAGCATGCTTTTGAAGAGGATGATGAGGAACACTTCAAGTCCTGCCTCTCCTCTGCCTGCAGACGTGGTTAATTCACCATCCCATTAGGTAGGGTTATCGCACTCATTGATGGGATTTACCCACAAAGACTATTTGGCAGCTCCACGTCCCTGGCACACATTCAGTGCACACCGAAGGTTTCCAAAGCAAAGCTGCATTTCCAAACAGGGATTTTCCAGGGACCACGGAACACTTTCATGCAATACCTAAAGATATCAATGTCAGAGCCACCCTCGCCAAGCCCCTGAGCCAAACACTGGAGGTACAGGAACTCCTATGAGTTTTAGAAGATGAGTATGCCATGAAATGGTTTTACATGCTCATCCAAGACCCATGCTAGTTTTCCTTAATTTTTTCAAAATCAGCCTCTTGAGCAAAATGGTAGCTTAAGAATGTCACCAAGAATTCCTGAAGCTTGTAAAGCTAAAAGCAAATGAAAAAAAAGCCATGGAGGACCAAGTGGAAAGAGATAATGACCTATTAGAGAGCAGCGTAGGGGAAAGGGACCTGGGTGTCCTGGTGGCCAGCAGGATGACCATGAGCCAGCACTGTGCCCTTGTGGCATCCTGGGGTGTATGAGAAGCGGTGGTTGTAGGTCGAGAGAGGTTCTCCTTCCCCTCTCCTCTGCCCTGGTGAGACCGCATCTGGAATATTGTGTCCAGTTCTGGGCCCCTCAGTTCAAGAAGGACAGGGAACTGCTGGAGAGAGTCCAGCGTAGGGCTACAAAGATGATCAAGGGAGTGGAGCATCTCCCTTATGAGGAGCAGCTGAGGGAGCTGGGGCTCTTTAGGTTGCAGAAGAGGAGACTGAGGGGAGACCTCATTCATGTTTATAAATATTTAAAGGGTGAGTGTCACGAGGATGGAGCCAGGCTCTTCTTGGTGACAAACAATGATAGGACAAGGGGTAATGGGCACAAACTGGAACACAGGAGGTTCCACTTAAATTCGAGAAGAAACTTCTTCTCAGTGAGGGTAACAGAGCACTGGACCAGGCTGCCCAGAGAGGTTGTGGAGTCTCCTTCTCTGGAGACATTCAAAACCCGCCTGGACGCCTTCCTGTGCAACCTCATCTGGGTGTTCCTGCTCCGGCAGGGGGATTGGACTGGATGAGCTTTTGAGGTCCCTTCCAATCCCTAACGTTCTGTGATTCTGTGATAAGAAACTGTAACTCAGGCATTCCTATCAGCGTCTGATACAACAGTATATAACAGCCCTTTGAGTCAGCCCAGCCATTACAAGAAACCTTTCTTATGCCTGAGCTACATAACCATTCTCAAAATGATCAGACTGTGAAAGAATCCCTTAGAAATTACTCTTCAGACACAGACAAGGTGTAATGCAAATACTTTCCTTCTCAGACAGCTCAATTCTACCTTTTGCTAGGCACAAAATCAAACTCTTTGGTTAATCCAAGCGCCTGAAATGCTGGGTGCACCTGATGTGTGGGGTGTATTGCGCTGATGGACGAGCACAAGCTACAGACACACAGCCAGGCATACGTCCACACCAGAAAAGGACACGGTAAACAGCGGGTATCTCTTCACAGCCACCACCAGAACGTTCAGCGTGGCTCCACTTCACCAGTCAACGCTAATCGGGTGTATTAGTGAAAGCTCAGTTTTCAGGAAAATCCATAAAAGCATCCACTTAAACAACAAACGTATTGGAAAACACACCTGGGATTCATCTCAGCACTCAGGCGGGGCAGCAGGAGGGCGAGAAGGGAGAGAACAGAAGAGCCCTGAGCTCACGCTCCAAAACAAGGGACTCTGCTGCCCCGTGGCTGGTTTGAGCCACCCCTTCCAGCCCAAAATGAACCGAGTTCCCTTGTGTCCAGCAGCCTGAAAGCTTCAATTGCAACCATGGCAGATGTAGGGATTTCTGGGATTAGAAAAGGAGACTAGAGAGAAAACGCTGGGCCCAGGAAGCATCTTTTTAGCCATCCAACTCAGTACCAACAGAAGCTCCTCAAAGCAGTTTTTGTAGCTGAAGAGAGATCTTAATTACCTGAAATCAAAATCTGGGCTCCCTACCTATGCCATGTATGCTGGTTCCTGCTAAGGGAGTCCCAAGTTTTGGTCAGAGGGAATCCGAAACATCTTCCAACATCAGGTTGTTCCAAAAATACCTGGTCCACCTGCCTCTCTGTAAGGCAGGGTCAGTTACAGGCCATGCAATGATTTGCAGCAAGGTGTGTGACCACAGCCCTTCTTTGCAGAGCTCCGTTTTGACTAATCAACATCAGGGCTGTACCCAGCTCAAGGCCATCTCCAGAGCTGTTGTATTTAGAAGAGGCCAGGTTTGCAGAGATCACCTCCCAGAGCCCGTAGAGCTGCAGTGAGCACTTTCTCTTTCTCCCTCCCTTGGTCTTGTACAGAAACTCAACTTTTCTACTGCATTCACTGGTGGAAATACAAGAAGGCAGCAAGGTGTTACCAATCCTCCTGCATCCTCACTGCAATGCAGCCCATTTACAAGCCCAAGTGAAACACCAGATGCAGATGCAATAGCAAGGTCAAGCACAAACCCAACCTCCCAGTGAGCGGTTTCTTGCAGACCACAGCTCTTTCACTGCAGAACTGACATATCCCCGCTCGCCGAACCTTGGTCCTAAGCAGCAGCACGTCTTGCTACTCAGAATATACCTCCACTAAGGTATCAGAAAATACAAAACATCTGAGCCACAGGCAGCAAGCAAAGGATTAAGTCAGGCAAAGGTAAAAGAGGAAACTGCCCAGTTTTAGGGAACTGTAAAGGAGTCAAAGACATCAATGGCAGCTGATTGCCCAAATCCTTTCTGTTAACAATGTATACACTGCACAGAGGAGCTTAACATCCTTTTTCTAGCCTACCAATGTCCCTTTATCCCTACATTCCTAATTCTGTAGAAATACTATTTCACCATTAACAGGATTTTATAGGGCCCAGAGATACAGAAATGAAAATATAATACATCAAATCACAGCACTATCGCAAGTCCTTTTCCCTTGGACATGGCTCCTGCCTTCCTCCATCCTTACCATTACAATGTGCTGTTCGCTGTGCACCACCTTCACAAACCCAGTCACTGACCCAAAACTCTTAACCAAAGTGCTCAGCTGCTGCCCTTCACACCCTGCCTTGAACCCATGGGTGCCACTGATACGGAGAGCAGCCCTAGGGACATGGAGTTGTGAATGAAATTATTGGTGAAAAACACATTCCTCTTCTCCACGGAGACTCACTCCCTGCTTACTTTATTTCCAGGGGCTTTGAGGCTTAGACAGATTTTCTTCCCTGGTCTCTTCCGCTCAACACACCAAAATAAATCGAAGAATTGCAGCATAAACTGGATACCACAGTGAAGCATGGGGTGTTTCCTCCTCATTGTTTCAACAGATGCTTCCACCTGCAGAAACCACAAAACCAAACTAAGGGAACACGGAGCCCACTCACCTGCCACAAGGCACAGGATCAGAAAATTCACTGACCTGACGACATGCACAATTCTGTGCAATATAAACTCTTAATGAGGTGTTGCAGGTTGTAGCTGTATGGAAATGAAAGATACATGCGGAGAAAGATCAACCCCTCTCCTTGCTTACCCTGCTTAACCTTCAAAAAAAAACCTCAAAAAGCAGCCAATGCGAAGGGGAATTAATTTTTTAAATGCATATATAGTGGTTTTGAAGCCCTTTTACTGGAAAAGGTGTTTCTTTACTTGTAAATAAAGTGTTTTCCAATACAGCATACTAAAGTTTTGCGGAAGCCTGGTCACTGACACATGCAGGAAGCTGAAGGATATTCCAGGTTTTAACTGAATTTATCGTGTTTCAGAGAGCCCAAGATGCCCTCTCCGGCAGCAGGAGCGAGCTGGACAAACACTTCAACTCTCAGGTACGTATGGAGCAACGCAAACCCACCGATACTCACACCCACGAAGCAGATGCATTAAAAGAAAAGAAAGAGCAGAAGCTAAGAGAAGTACATTTATCCGGCTGCCCCGGTGTTTTGTGCCAGGTTAGGACAGGCACACTTTCATCCCGCTCGAGTGTTTCAGCTCTTCAAAGCAGAGCGTAGTGCCCTTTTCAGCAGAGAGCCATCCGACTGCATCTCGCCAACACTCTTGTTGCTCTGCTTAAAAATCACCCATTCTCACAGCCATATGAAATGCAAAAAGCACATTCCTCTGTAAATGGATATTTTTTTTCCTTTTCCAGGCAAAGGGCTTGGTGATACATATAAAATCCAACTCTTCCTTACATGGAAAAAAAAAAAATCTGTAATTCTCAGAAAAAATGTACGCATTTCTCTAACAACAGGAGTACTGTAAAACACCTCCATGTGATGTGTCTCACAGGAAAAGAAAAGAAGCAGTTGCTATAAGTAAAAAAACCTCTTTTGTTCCCCAAGATTAAAATGTGTTCTGAGAGACTTGTATGATCATGCAAATGAAGACTGCAAATGTGGTTTAAAGCCTTGCCTTCAACTGCCCTGTGCCTGTTTTCCTCGTTATGCTGTTTTTCAACAGCTTGGGATGCTAAGACTGCAGAAAGACTTAAAAATTGACCACCCTGCTGCTTTGAAATCTCTTCTCTCTTCTGGCAGGAAGATCAGAGGCCAAGGTGGTGACCGTGTCTTGTGAAAGCCTCTAACAGGTCTAAAGCCCAACTGGCACAGGCTGGGAGGGCACCACCATGGGTCAGTGCGACCAGACGGGGTCCCCATGAGCGAGGGGTCCCCAAGAGGGAGGTCCCCACAGCAGCTGGACCCTCCCAGGCACTGAAGCCAATGGAGAACGCTTCCAGGAGATGGAAGTGGCTTTGCAAGGAGCTGCTCTTAGAGCAAAGGGTAGCACTGTGGAAAGGCAGATCTTCAACAAATGGCACACATACGAGCTTTCCTGGCCTCTTGTAGATACATGGCTTTAGCTCCTGTATTAAAAAAAATACATAGAACCAATGGGAACATTAGAGGGCAGTGGTGCTTCTCTGATCCTGGCATTTTTTTCAATCTGCTTTGAATGTTCTCCACAAAACACTCCAGTCCAAGCTGGGGGAAGCCAGGCTGCCTTACTGACCGTACTGACCAGGGTTTTCCCCCTTTCAAGGCAGTTGCTACCATATAACCAATTTAATTAGCATACAGCATCTTACACAAAGCTTTATGATGTATAACAAAGCTCTAATTATGAACTGCAGGAAAAAACCTGGACAAATTCCTGGGGCAAACAAAGCATAAAATAGAAAATAAATCTAATACACTATGAGTACACTTGATTTTTTTTCCAAATTTGTATTTTTTTCTAGAGCAGTTATACTTCTAGTCATCAAAACAACAAAAGATGGTTTGGTTTTTAATTATAGGCATCTGTCATTAATTCTGAGTGACCAGAAGTCCAAACACACAGGAGCCATTCCTGGACTGGCAGCCAGGCAAAACTTGCTGGTTTTAAAAAGCCACAGACGAAACTGGAGAATGTTTGTCCTGTACTCACTGAACTCTCCTGCAAAGCACCAGGGATTGTGCAGAGATGTTTTCTGTGATGTGCAAGTACAGGTTTTTTTTCCTCTCCTACAGGAAATCAGTTTCTATGCTAAAATACAAGTATGCAAAATACAAAGTTGGTTTGTTGTATTTTTCCTGTGGATCTCTGCCACTACACATTTCCATCTGCAACTTTTAGGGGAAGGAAGTTACCAGGAATAATTGATGTTTCTTTTTACTGCTTTTACCTTTTTTAGAACAAATCCTCATGATGCAATCACTGATCGGTCCCTGTGGAGAGGGACAGGTGATTCAGTAACCAGTTCCCAACTGAGTCAGAAGGAGCGCTACCCTATTCTCTCTCAGGAAGTTGAATAAATGCAGGGAATTAATATTAAAAGTTGACAGGACTGTCATCTGTCTCCTCCATTACGTGTTGCAAGGGATTTGAGGGGTTACAACTCCTCCACAGTCTTTTAACCAGGCTCTGCAATGAGGACAATTACACCACTTTGGAAACACTCTGCAGAAGTACGGACGTATTTCGACTAAGGACTCATCCTGGAAGCGCCCATCAGCTGGTTTGACATTGCCTTTTGTATTTTTATCTAACAGCTCAGGCACTCGGTTTGTTTGCTAATGCACTCCTCATTCTTCCTGCTTCTGGTATCAGCTGCGGGCAGGGAAAGCTGCCTGGGAGGGAAGTGGTTTGTTTCTTTACTTGCATGGACCGAGTTAGTTATCACGGGAACACCATTCATGCTACTCCACTCATCTACTTGGGTGATCTGTTTTTCATGTAATTAAGTGCATTCTTCTAGCTTGAATCTATCCATAGCAGTATTTGCAGAGTTTACTCAGTATCTGCATTTAACTCAGTGCTTTCAACTCCACGCTAGGGCAGACGATCTTTAAGATGCTAAATGCTCAAGAAGAGAAATGAGAGATGTCATGCACATACAATCTGCTTGTTAAGCCTCACCTATGGTTCTGCTCTGAAGCCATTTGAGCTGCAAATCTATCTTCACCATTAAAATTTTTAGTTCTTGGTTGCTTTTGACCAAGAGTTGGAGGAGCTGTTGATGTGCAGGACTGGCACCCAGACAAACCTCAGGTAGCTGGAGGAACGGGATTGAAGTACCTCTGCCAGTACTGTCAGGGCAGTTAGTGGGGACGACGCCACACCAGAGGTCTCATTGATGCTCAGTGAAAAGGCAAGTGGTGACTATCAATCTGCAACCAGGTAAATTCTGTCTGGATGTAAGGAAAAAACACGGTTCCACTGGAGTGACCCAGCCTCATGGCAGGGCCCAAAGAGGTGGTGACATCTCCATCCTTGTAAACTTTCAAGGCTTGAGTGAACAAGTTGCCAAGCAACCCCATCTAGCTCTAAATTTAGCCCTGCTCCGAACAGGGGTTCGGAGAACCAGAGACTTCCCGAGGTCACTTTGTGCCTAAATCTTGCTATAATATTAGGTTCAGTGGTGTGCATTGCAACACTGCACTGCAGGAAGCCAGACCAACTGCTTGTGGATGCTGTCCAGACTGGCACTTGCCGGTCTGTTGCAAAACAAAAAGCAGAACCAATTCATAAACACCACCAATTTCTTCATGAAAATGTACTGGGTTTTCTGTGAGGGGTTTTTGGTTGTGTCTTTGGTAACGGGGGAAGGGCTGTCGAGATGGCCCTTTAAGAAGCTACCTGAAAAGCTCCCCCTTTTCCTTTGTCAGACCCACCTCTGACCAGGGCCAAGCCAATCAGCGCCCCTGCGAATTCATGGATTTAAGGGGGGTTCAGGGCATGCTTCTTTCTCTCTCTGGCACCAGCCCTGACCAGCGCGGCCCCAGGTGCGGGTGGCGCAGCCTCAGCCTTACCTGACTGGGCTTGGCCGGCCCCGACCACAGCTTAAGCTTAAGCCCCACTGCAGCTCACCCCGAAACAAAAGAGAGAGAGAGCCAGGAACTCCAGAACCATCAGGAGAGACCTGCAGTGGAGAAAGGAGTGGGGCCTGAGGAGAACAACTTTGAAGAACACCAAGGTCTGTTTGGAGGAAAGAAAGGAGAGAGAGGAGGAGGAGGACGCAGAGCCCAGGTTTTCCCTTTGCAACCCATGGCAAGAGCCGGGTCGACTGGTCGTGTGTGAGGAAACTGTGACCATGGGCAGACTCAGATTGGACTTTTGCCCCCTATGGAAAGGGGGCCATGGAAGCAGAGAGAGAGAGGCTGGGCTGAGTTTGGCAGGAAGACCGACTGCAAACGCCCACTCCCATCCCCCTGCGCCTCAAGGCAAAGGGGGAGGGGGAAGGTGAAGGAACCGGGAACAAAAGCTGAGCCTGGGAAGAAGGGAGGGGTGGGGGAAGGTGTTTTGATTTTAAGACCTGGTTGTATCTCCCATTGTTCTACTCTGATGTTGGTAACAAATTAAAATTGTTTTGTTTTTTATTCCTTATGATGAGTCTGTCTTTTGCCTGTGACCTGTTTAAGTGGTGAGAAGCCCTCCCAGTCCTTATTTTGACTGGCCCTTTTTTGGGGCATCGTGGTGCTCAGTTATGCACTGGGCCTAAACCACGACAATGAAGATATCACAAATACTGGCATTTACATTTAGAAACAGGTGCTCTTTATTTGACTTGACAGAACTCCAAAAGGTGCCGTCACTATAAAAATGCTATAAAGTTGTTATGTCTGCTACTTTTACGTGCATCACAGTTCTTTTTCCATGTATATGAATAAGCCTCCAGTCTTGTTGGTTGCCCTAGGAAGCTGCCATGCCTGTCAGAGGCAGACTAACGCACCACCGCCCTCCCTTTCAGCACTGTGATCTTCACGAACAAGCAGCCACAGAGCAGGTGAACCGAGGCTGCAAAGAAGCCCAGGTATAAAGCATAGGTAACCCAAATAAAGAGATGGGGAATAAGAAATCTGGGTAGATGCAGCCAATGAAACAAACTAGACAAAAAATGTGCAGCAGAGATCTGTGTGTGTGAGAACAGAGCAAGAATGTACTCGTCAGTCAGGAGAAAGGGATGCTGCAAAGGTTCAAACTCCAAATAAGAGCCTGGTTGAAGGGTTGGCTGCGTAGACAGGGAGAAAAGGCCAGTTTTTAAAGCAAGCCTTAAAAATTGGTCTTTAGTGAAGACCCACAAGAATCCTCAGTTTGAAGGAGATGTTTCCAAATGTGTGAAAGGCGCTCATGTTTCTGAAACTACAGAAGGACTTATATGCCACATGAAGTCTTTGGGGAAAGGCACCGCACACTCATGGGATCAGGAAGAATTGCTAAAACACTTAAACACGGGGCTTCGGCATCCCCCAAATTGCTGTCACCCTTGCACATCTGACAGCAATACGGGAAGACAGCAGCTTGGGATTGCCAAGAAAATAAGTAAGCAAAACCCTAAACAGCAAAACTAAGTGGCAAGGGGAGCTGTCAAAGAATGAAGCCATCACATTAAGGCCACTAGGGAGCAAGGCAGCTGGGCAGGACGACGAGATAGGCTCTGTGTTCATGCTTCAAATCTGAGTCACTGAACAGAGAAGGGCAGAGTCAGACATACAATGCAATTCACGCCACCTTTTCCTTTACAGATGTGTAACATCAAGGCAGCCTCATTTCTCCCAAGGAAAAAAAAAATCTGCAGAAGAAGGGAAAATTAAACTGATTTTACTACCTGCAAAATGTACTTTTTATTACTAAGTCTGTGCATGTTGCCTGCTTTTTCACCCATCTACTGGGGAACTCCAGCACCAGGTCATAATTATAGAGCTCAAGAACATTTCCATTTAATAGGAAATGTTTATCCTCCTCACTTTTTACATGTTTAGCCTTTCCAAAGAAGGATTATACAGCAAGCAGAATTAGCCTGTGGGAGTTGACAGGCCATGGGATTGATTTCTGATTCTCAAACCCAGTTGAAATAATGCTGCCTCCAAACCCCAGCCTAAAACCACACGAGACGTGTGGTTCCTGCTCCATCAACGTCTGATGGGACGACTGCACCCCCAGCACACAGGCAGGTGCCCCAAATCCTGCACCCACCACCTGGGAGCGCTGTCTGCTCTGCAGGCTGCCCCTTACTCAGCTCAGTAACTTCTGGGAGTGGATGATGCCCCCAGGTGAGAGATGAGATGAGAGATGGAAATAGCGAGCACCTCTGACAGGACTGATGGTTGCTGGATCTAAGATCTTGCTAGTCCGGTGTGGCGTCTCCAACACCAGCCGACAGCAGATAGAGGGAGAACCCAAGAAAACAGCCCCTACGTTGCAATTAACAAACCCCATACTCTCACGCCTCAAAAATTTGTGGCCTAGGGACCTCTTTATCCATAGGTAGGATTCTTTAATATCATTCTCTCCATGGATTAATCTTCCATGAATTAATTCAGTTGCTCTTTTAACTCAAACTTCTAAGGTCCACAGCAGCCTGCGTCCAGGAAGTCCACAGCCCTTGTTTTCACTGTCTGAACAGCTCTATTATCTGCTTTTGGGCAGAAGGGAGCAGGTCCTTCAAACTTCCCTGGTTTCTCCTTCTCTATGGAACTGACCACGTCTCTCAACTTCATGCCTATCTTCAGCAAACAGCTGATCCATGCGAAGGCCACTACATTACAGCTGCCAAGTTTCCTCGAGAGCCCTTGGTGAGGAACTTTAATAAGCATCACCGGAAAAATTGAAGCCACACAAAACCAGCTCATCTCTTTGCACGGCTGTTAAGGTCCTTGCAGAGCTCCTATAGAATTGCAATGCCCAACTTCCTCCATATCTCAAATAAGTTTCTCCTTGTGTCACATTTATGCACTAGAACGATTATTTAGAACGAGCTTTTTTGGTTTAAGCTGATTAAGAGATGTTCCCACACCAGCACCCACCAACCTCACCCACAGTGAACATACCACAAAAAGCTGTTTTATGAGTCGGAAAATGGACCACAAGGGACAATTATTTGCCCAGAGCAGATATCAAAACTGGAACAATCCATACACCTTAGCTCGGTTTCCCAATTTAACCGTAACATATATTATCTTCCACTTCTTCCAGCTAGTTTCCCAGGTGTGTAAAGCAACATAAAAGTATTGGTATTCAACAGAAGGACAAGCTTTGAAACAGAACCAGAGCAAGCTTGTGCTACCAGGATAACAATGGTCCCATGTTCATTTCTGCACTTTCAAATTCAAAGGAAACTGTGAATGAAATTCCAGCTTTATTCCTCAGACAACTTTTTAAGCTACAAAGAGATCCCCAGATATCAGTTTAATCCCTAATATTTCAATTAAAATATTGCCAAATCTTCTTTCTAGTGAGTTCTAACAAAACAAGTGAACAAGAACAGCTTTGTAGCAGGCTACATCAAATGCAGTCTCAATAGCCTGCGTAACCCTTACTTGGAGATGCTCAGAAAAAAAGCCAGCCAAGTTACAAAGCCAGCTTTTTTTCGCTCCTCACCTTACCCATTACTCCAAGCAGTTCAGAAAGTGCAGAAAAAGGCACAAGAGCAAATCAGAGCAGTGATGTCAGCAGCACCTGAATAACCTATTATGGGAGACCTCTCCTATTGATCTGCTAATAGCCTCTTCAAACAGACCTCACGCTCCAGGAACAGCAGAGCTGTGGTAAGAGGGTCCCAGGCAGAAAGCAGTAACATCAGCTGGACGTGAGCTCACTTGTTTTTCGAGAAGATGGAGCTGCTTCTCAGGTCAGCATGCACCTTGGCTTTTATTCCTCTCTCAATACAGCTTTGTCCTCTCTGACCAGGGTTTGAGGCCAGACCTTTCAAAAAGTGGGGTTCTCAGCAAACTCACAGCACTGCTGCTGTGTGACATGGTACTGCAATACGGTTTGGGAGACGGCTCCCTCCTTCCCCACGGAAACTTGTCTGAGCCGCACAGCTCAAGCTATCGGTGCTGGGCACTTCACTTTGCAGGCTTCTTTTAACATTTCCTCTTCCATTTCACATCTTCAAAGTGCACATTACAGAGAAGAAAAGCAGTCATTCCCATGAAATCTCTGCTGCTGCATCTACCTGAGACAGGCACTTTCTGCAACACAGTTAAGTATCACGCTCAATCTTGTTCCAAATAAACCAGGACTTACAGTTCCTGCCATTTCCCTTAGTCTGATGAACTTGTCAACAACCTCATTTCTGACATCTTCCCACTTCCTCCAGTGTAACACAAAAAGAGAAGAGCAATTTTCTGTGAACATCAGAAATCTGGAAGCATTTAGAAGTCCAGAAGATAGCCTTAAGAAAGCTAGCGAGGTTGTGGGAAACATGCCAGACACCTCTAAATCTCTGGCTTACTTTGTTTCCACCTAGAATTTATTCAGAGTGGGCATTTCGTTACTGCATCTCCTGCCAATACCTGGCTACAGTCAAACATGCCTGCAATTTAGGGATATAGGCTTAATTACACTGGTAAAGTAAAGCATTCATTTTTTTCTGGCTCTGAAAGAACAGAGAGCATCTGGGCAAAATATACCGGCTACTGCCTGACACATATCTGCTTTCCAAGCAGTAAAACAGCTACAGCTTTCCCAAACCACCACTCATGTCACACACGGGATATGTGACAGCCTCCTAAAGTACGTAATTTGTGGTGGGATAACAAGTATAACGCTTCAGCCTTGTGCACTGGCACTTCCAAAATATAGAGTAATGCTTCCTCTATGGCACACGTGCTACCTTTGTGTATGTGACCTACACGCCCCAGTCACAATAAAGTCCCAAAATTTCTCAAGCTACTTCAGCTCGGGCACAAGGACCAGAGGACATCAAAGTAAATTACCCCAGAGAAGACCGAGTGCAGCTGCTCTCCATTCACTCTCCTTATTCTGCCCGTGGCTGGACTGAGTTCAGTCAGAGCCCTCCCTCAAACACTTATTTTTTGAGGAAGGACCCAAGCTTGTTCACCAATTGTTCAAATGGAAGCCAGCCCACACCTTTGGTTATTCACGCTGCCCTTCTTCACATGCTTTTCAGTTCTGTATTTCCTCCCCAGAGGAAGCAGAACCGCACTCAATACTGAAGTGCAGGTACGGGACAGGCATGGCAGGGCAAGGACACCTGCAGCAGTAACGCTAATTCCTAATTAAATTCTAATCAAATTATGATTAGAAGTGTTTAACCTCAAACTGTTTCTTCTGAGGAGCAAGAAGCACCTTCAGGGCCCACCATCATTTCCAGAAAATTCAAACTGCCCATTTTCCCATGGGACCAGTTCAAGTTTGTCCACACCAAACATCAGCCCATTTATCACACGGTCTCTCACTACTTCCTCAGCTCTGTTTTTAAGCTCAACAGCTCAGTATCATCTGCATCATTTACTGGGTGCCAAACCTGTATTCCACCATTTCCACACATTTCACACTAACAGGCAGAATCTGTCCTGGATATCATGCTAAACTTAATTGAAAAGTCTGCAAAAATGTAAAACCAGCAAGTGACAAAGATGAATGGCAGTCACAAAATTCGGTGTCACTCAACACAAGCTCACACACTGGCGGATGGAGACATCAGAGGGACTGCACCGAATTATACAGACACCATGACATCCCCAAATCAGCTATTAACACCTAGGGAACCTCTTGGAGCCATGGCGGAGCACTCTACACCATCAGCCAAATGCTCAGAGGTGTCAAAGAAACAAAACCAGTAACAGAAACCCTATGGGAAAAAGTAGTGAAGGGAGAGAGACCTTGAGAGAGAACCACAGAGCCACAGTGCTCACCTATCGCCACGTCTCAAAGATTACAAGTAGCCTAGATAAGGATAACAGCAAAAATCAGCTCTATGGAATACATATATCAATAATAGGTATTCATTCCACAGGAGGTACTAAACACAGACAGATCTTCAGCCTCAAAACAAAGTCTAAAGAAGTACAAAGACAACTGGCAGGCAGACACAGAAAAGTTACTCACTAGTTGCTCAAGTAAAGGGGATTGAGGAGACGTATATCGGAAATTACCAGTTAAATGAGCAGAAGTAAAAAAACACTAAGTGAAGGGAACAGCTTTTCCATGTGTTTCAATAAACTATGGAACTCATTATCACAACATGTTAGAGAGATTAAGCGATTAAGAAGCAAACTCATAGTCAACAGCCTCCCTGACCTTCTGGCACCTCGAGGCATGGGGCAGAACAGGGGAATCAAAAAAATCTGCATTAGGATAACACGACTGCATTCTTAAAACTCCACAACTGGGTAAGAAACCATATTAACACAGCAAATTAACACAAAGAAGCCGAGGCTGCCAAAGTCAGCTGAAGCTTGGAGTTCAAGGGAGCCACTGATAGGATACTTCTGGCAAGAAACCCATCAAGTACTGTGGTTTCTGAAGGAAGTAACACACTTGGCTCAGAAAGTGCCAAACTTGGGGGTCTATGACTCCTCACGTTTTTGCCTGCTCGCATACCAGGGACTTCTTGGAGGAGCGCTCACAGCAAGAATGAACAAAGGTGTCAAATCTGGGCTCTCCTCAGCAGCCTCCTATGCTGATGCCGACATTCCTCAGCTCCATTTAACTCGGATATTCCGACTACTAACACAAGCTGGCCTGACAGCTTTAAAGTATAAAAGACTTACACCTCTGAAAATACTTCAGAGAGCAATTTTAATTTTCTTTTTTTAAACGCAATCCTAAGGAAGCTTAATATGTTTAAAAACTTCACATGTTACAAGAACGATCATTAATTTATTCTGGTTTTTTTGACAGTTACTTTACTGTCATTTCAGAATCAAACTTAGCCACCCATGGATAATTTCCCAGTGGGCTTCATGTCACAAAGTCATGGAGTTCAGGAATCTAAACACTCTCCTATTGAAGAGGAAGAGGTTATAAAAGCTTATTTTTTAAGTATTTCCAGTGAGGGATATAGGCAGAAAAGCAACTTGCAAACTATGCTGGCTCAGGAGCCGGCTGGTAGTCAAGATGTCCCACCAGGACCAGAAGCAAGGCAGCAGGAACTGTGCCAGCACCCAGCCACTCTGTGGACTCATGGGAGTATGGGAGGGTAGGGGTATCCATCTTCTGCCTAAAATCTATCCCCCAAGGTTCCTCTTTCCATAGCTATCTAAGCAAACTATCCTGTAATTCTCAGTTTTGTCACATAATAAGCTCAGAGACAATGAAGAGCAATTTCAGAAATGCTCACTTCTCCAGATCTGAGAAGCAAGCACCCCTTTGCCATAACCTTGCCTTTCAGCACAGGTATTTTTCAGACTACACTTGGATTTGTGTCAGAAATCACACCAGGTACACACACACCACATTTCAAACACTTTCCCTGGCATGAGTTTCAACAGTGATGAGTCGAACAGCAGTTTACCAGAGCTGGGGTCTCCCCAGCTACAAACCCACAAGCATCCTGGTTGTGTCAACGCCTCCAGTTCTGCCCTACAGGAAGAGACCTCTCCTTTCTTCAGACACACAGGTTTTAAAGCCGCTCACTATGCTGCACTGGAGGCAGTTTTGGAAAGCATTTTCAAAGCCAGAATCACAGATTATTAATTTTTAACCCTGATAATGTTACCACCCTGCACAGGACAGCCAGCTTCTGGTCATCACAAAGACCCACCTACAGAGAGCTTCTCCTTTGACTTCTCGTCACCGCAGCTCTAGGCACACTCACCTCGCCTGAGTAACTGTACTTTCCTTTCAGGATCTGGCGATACAAGCGGGTGCGGTTGTCATCCTCAAAGGGCATAGTGCCGCTCAGGAGAATGTAGGAGATGACCCCCAGCGCCCACATGTCCACAGAGTTCGTGTACGGTTTCCTGACCAGGATCTCGGGAGCGATGTACTCTGGGGTCCCGCATGTGGTTTTCATCAGGCAGTCATCTCCCTTCTTCCGAGCGCTTGCCAGCCCGAAGTCCGTAATCATGATTTTGGAATCTGTTCCCGGATGGTAGTACAGCAGATTCTCTGGTTTCAAGTCCCGGTGTGTGATACCCAGCGTGTGCAGGTACTTCACACCATCTAACACCATCTGCAGCACGCGCGTAGCGTCCCTCTCGGTGAAGGAACCTTTAGCGATGATTCGATCAAACAGTTCTCCTCCGGTCGCCAACTCCATCACCATGTACACACGGTCCTGGGTCTCAAACACCTCAATAAGCTGGATGATATTGGTGTGCCGGACCCGCCGCAGCACACTCAGCTCCGACTCACACACCTCCCTCCCCTCCCGGTATTTGGTCTCTATCATCTTGATGGCGTAGGGCTGCTTGGTAGCCTTGTGCTCCACCCGTACGACGCGGCTGAAGCTCCCTCTCCCGATCAGGGCTTTAATGTCGTACTTGGCCGTCACTCTGGGGTCAAATTTGGCGCGGTATTTAGCCACTTTGTTCTTGCGGGGCTCGGGTTGGTCCACGTGGGCGGGCAGGTGGTTCCCAGGATAGGGGTTAGGGTGACGTGGAGGTGAGGGAGAGCCGGCTTTGATGACAGTCCCACAGTCATCTTTGATGAAATGCTTGTATATGTCGCTGTGGCCTGTGTAAGGCTCGACTTTCTTAACCAGGTCTAGCTGCACATCTTTGGGGGGCTCGGGAAGCACTTTGCTTGTCCCACAGCCCATCACGGACTGGTGTTAATTCCTTATCAAGGCATTTTCCCAGGGCAGCAGCAGCAGCAACCACATCCAGAGCAAGGCCCACATCTGAACCTTGGGAAGAGAATGAGAAGAAACAGATCAATAGGAATCAAGGTGGCAAAGATTCAAATGAAGGTGAGGGGAAAGTAATAATGCCATGTTACTGTGAACTAAGAATCTGGGATTTTCACTGTACTTTACTACAGAGCATGCTCAGTGCTCTGCTGCTTTCACAAGCTACTGAAGATAGTGCCTATAAAACACAGTCAGAACAGATGCCCATGAAAATTGCACAGTAGATCATTTTATTAAGCTTATTTTCTTTACTGCTCTCAGCTGAGCACTGAATCGCAGCGTCACAGAATGGCTGAGGTTGGAAGAGACCTCAGGAGGTCTCCTTGTCCAGCCCCAATTGATTAAATAAAATTATGGAAAACACTCGACTCTTTCCTTGATTTGATTTTAATTAATCTGCTCAGTTTTGTAAGACAACAGCCACTCCTGACGGTGTCTGAGCCTTTGCAGAAGGCTACAGAAATGCCGTTAGCCTTGAAGTGTAATTGCACGCCTTACCATCACCGAGCGTATCTTTACTCATTCACCACCTCTCCAAGCAACCACTCAGCACAAACAGGAGAACAGGAACCTTGGGTGGCCTTCCATTGGGAGAATTACATGGAGAAACAAGAAATGTTCTAGAGGGACACCCAGAAGCAGTTCAGACTCCACATCCAATCTGGAAAGAAAACAAGGCTTTAGTTAAGATTCAATTTTAAAATCAGAAACCAGCAAAATAACTTCTCAGGAAAGACCTCCTGGCAGTACCGCAAAGTTAAGCACACCAACCACGCACAAACGTGCCTATACTAAGGTGCAAGCAGAAATAAAACCCCACTTCATAGAAAGCTTAACTGACTTTCATCAAGAGCTGTCCTGTAACTGGGCATTCATTCAGATTAAAGCATGATGACGAAAAATAAAATACTATAGCGAGTCCTCAATAAGGCCTCCCAGAGAGTTTTTCCCAGCATTATTGTACCTTAGGGCATATTAAGTTAACAGAGAAATGGAATGAGGGCATCCACAAACAGAGTAATTCTACACACAGGAGATGGATCAAACACTGAGCTTGAAAACATCAGTGCGAGTGGAAACGCTCCTGTGTTATAACCACCACGAGCTCAGGAGAAGGAACAAACGCATTAGAGAAATGTTCCCTTTGAGCAGGAAATCACCTACCTGGGAGGGGTCAAACCATTTGAGAAAGGACAGCACACCTGAGCTACAGTTATAAGAGGTGAACAGGAACATCAGGTTTATGCTTTCACGTCTACCCACTTCTTTTCCTGGACACCCAGCACCAGTTTTGCTCTGCAGGGCAACACCTCAACTCCTGCTGATTCAGAAGCATCCTCCACTTCTCTTAAAAAAACCAGGGCCTGAATGGTTTAATACTGAGGGTCTGTCTGTGGACAGACTGACTAACCCACCCGATGCCTAGCAGGCGCTCCACCACCGAACATCTCAGGACTCAAAGCTGTTTAATTCCACTTTTCTACTAGATGTCACCAAGGAAATCTGAAGACACCAGCTCTTAACTGTGTCAAGAAACACTCACACACAGCAACCTCGAAATCACACCTAGGCCAATGCAGCGTTTCTGACAGGGCCTTGCCTTCAGTTTCACTAATAAACCTCAAGCACGTCTGACATGACCCTGGTCTCACCAGTGGCCTGGCTGGCAGGGTCACCCTTTCTGGAGGTTTCTGAGGGGAAATCCGGGGCTGGAGCTGCTGCAGCACTGCGGGCAGCTGTGCCGGAGCTGGTGGCAGGCCAGGGTCGGGCGAACCAACCGGGATTTCCGTAACTCTGATTGTTTTTCACAACTTAGCCCAGACCGGACCGTTTTTCCCAATCCCTTTCAGGGAGGGGGCCCAGGGCCGGGTCG
>NW_010168397.1:0-5908 GCF_000695765.1 Mesitornis unicolor
TTCTGTGATTCTGTGTGATTCTGTGAAGTGAAACTTTGCTCTCCTCCTTCCTCTCAATAGGAAAAGTGTGTGGAACAGTAGGAAAATCACATTATCAGAGGTAGCACCAGTATAAAGCAGTGTAATTCTTTTGGCTGCAATAAACTGATGCAAGTTTACACCAAACAAGATGTTATTTAAGTCTACCTGACTGAAACAGCTACTGCAGAAAACAAAAACCCAAAACAAAAAACACCACCACCTTATAATGAATATATTAAAAACAAATCCCTATGCTGATGGGTATATTTCTATAAGCCTTCCTCTATTTTCCATACAGATATGCACATTGTGTAAGTTACTATTTTCCCCATGATGTCTTGTGCATAGAAAATGCAAAACTCGGGCATTAATAATAATCATAAAAACACCAAATCCAACAATAATAATAATTATAGAACCAAATTGACATGATGGCAGCAGTAACTGGTTTTGAAATCCTGCAAATGTAAAAGTCTTGTTTGTTTTATGAGCCTGCACACACTGCTAGTCTTAAAAATAAGAAATGTTCTTTCCAGTTTAGATTTAATAAAGAAAAAACCCCCACATCTTTAATTAAGATTTATGGCATTCAATAGGACTCAGCAAGGATAGAAAAACTGCTTCAGAGTGTAAAAAAATAACAGTCAAAAATGGGGAAATATGATTAAATGTCTTTAATTCTTACTGCCTCCTTTACGGGGTTTCTGATGGCCTCAGGCAGAAATCGGCACTTATTGTCTTTAAAACAGCATTATTCTTGGCATAAAATGTTTATGGATCAAGATGAAACTCGTTTTGAGAAATAATAACACTGGCATGAGTTGAAAGGACCTGGCCTTTGGAGGAGAAAAAAAACAACAAATATTTAGTTTAATGGGAAAATGTACTTAAAGGGAAACACTTTTTTAAAAGAGAGAGAGTTTCATGATTAAAAATATGGTTTAGACATATAATACTTATGAGACCAGGGTGATTTGCATCTCAATAATGTGAACTTAAATTTAAATCTCATTTCAGCCTTAAAATGGAGATAATGATGACCCTTAAAAGGAGAATGAGACTTTGCAAAGAGCACCATTAACTATTTCTAGGCAACCGTGTCAAAAGCTGGGAAAGGTAAAATTCTTTTAGGGCTCACAGTCCTAAGCATTTGGCAATTACTGCTGCAGATTTAACTGTAGAAATCAGTGGATGCTCATAACTGCTGATAGGAAAACCCTGGGCTGGGTCTTTGCAACCATCGTCTCGATGGCACAGCAAGCAGCAGTCAAAAATGGGCTGAAAATGCAGTATTAACGTGTCAAAAGCTGGGAAAGGTAAAATTCTTTTAGGGCTCACAGTCCTAAGCATTTGGCAATTACTGCTGCAGATTTAACTGTAGAAATCAGTGGATGCTCATAACTGCTGATAGGAAAACCCTGGGCTGGGTCTTTGCAACCATCGTCTCGATGGCACAGCAAGCAGCAGTCAAAAATGGGCTGAAAATGCAGTATTAAATATACTACTCCTTCATTAAATCTTTCCTGTATCCCAGATGCACAAGCCAATTCAAAGTAGAAACTTGGATGGTCTCAGGTGGTTCTGCTGCCTCAAGGGAAAAAAATCACGTGAACCCACATACCGTCATCTTTGCCAAAGTTTGGAGCTGGTCAGGGTTTTCATAACTCAGGCTTGCAACCTGGCTTTGTCTCCTATGAAAGGCAAAGAGTGACAAGAACCATTATTTTTGCTGAGCCCTTGATCTTGCAACATTTAGTATCACAAGGAACAGCGTTCGCTTGAATATGGCTGTGTAACCTGATAGACTGGATAATATAAGAAATGTTCTTATACATGTATATTGACTAACTTGAGCTAGCACAAGGATAACAGGATTTTGGTTTATCTGGGGCCCACTTTGCTGCCTCTGCCCTGCAAGACAGAGGCACAGATAAGAAGTGAATGAATCGCCCTACTCAGACCAACTTGAGGAGTTAGGCCTTGTGAAAACAGATGCACAGGAACCTAAAAGATAACAAGACTCCATGAGAGACATAGCCTAAGTGACCACTCCTCATTCTAAGAGAGCATGTGTAATTAGTATGCAGATATTTTAATTAGTTCCCAGAAATGTAATGCATATGTAAACTTTTTACTGCACATGTCATGAATATGCATGTGTAAGGCACACACAGGCTACTGCAAACCACTACTGTTTGGGGCTGTCCTTTATGAAACGATTCCTGTTTGCTCCCAGCACTGAATTACAGAATGTCTTGCTTTCTCACTCCTACAAAACGGTCTCAGAAAGTTATTGATCCGCTATTTCAGTAACAGCTACAACAGCCAAGGCAGACTGATACAGTCTGGGGGATCTCCAGCTCTGGACCTGCACAAAACACACCAGCTCCTCTTCTGAACCAGGCCGTGGAGGTGTGAACCCACACACTCACAACTGGGGTTCAGCGCAGAGCAGCGCACAGACACCGGTACACAGCAATGCCAGGCACTTCAGATCAGCCCAGAGCAGAACGGGCTGGAGACGTGGGGTTGTTCTTTAGTTTTATTTTCAAATTAATAAGCTCTGTAATTAACCACGGCTTAATAAGTCATCCGTCTTGTGCAAAAAAAAAGGAATAATGAACTAATTAACTGGGATGCGTTCTCCCAGTGTGGAGAATCAATGCCTTATCTTAATGTAAGGGTATCTCTGGAGGGGAAGGAGAGAGGTTGGAAACAATTAAAGAAACTAAATATTGAGAGAGATAATGCTTGTTTGATTTTCCCAAAAAAAGGACATGGACAAAAAGAGAATCAAACGCCAACGTTTGAGATGCTGTAAATTTACTTCCCCTGCTTTACTTTTTAGAGAAAATATAGGTTGGGAACTCCCCTTAGTATTCTGAGTAACCGCTCCATATTTAACTAAGGCCACAAGAGGGCTGGCAAACTCTCTGGAACTTCCACGCTAGCATCAAGAAATTTTCCTGAGGAGGAACCACAGAATCCCAGACCAACTCCGGACACCGGTAAGACCCCTGAATTTTTATATGTTTATATGTTAAAAAGACATTATTTTTGGTAACCTATTTACCCAAGCCACAGAGAGACATTCTGTGGGTGAATAGGGGGTTTTGTTTGTCCGGACGTTGAGATTTTTAGCCTATTTATATAAGTCACTGAGAGACATCCTGTGCTGTAAATAGCAGATTTGTTTGTTCAAATGTTGTTTCATATGGGGGGTAGGATCATGGGTACCAGTACCTCCAAAGGGGGGATTCTAAAGAAATCCCTGTTGGGTTGCATATTGCGACATTGGGGAAAAAAAAACCACAACAAAAAAAAGAGAGAGAAAAAAATTTGGAATCGTGGGCGGTTTGGTGAATCGAGCTCTGCTTCTGGTGGGTACACTTGGGGTACCTTTGGAAGATTGATTTAAAAAGTAACATAAGAGAATTTGTTGTAAGTCTCTGAATTGTTCTAATTGTTACGGTCGTTCTGATTACTATATAAATGTTGCAAGATCTTGCTGATTGCTGATTGTGTGAATGAATGAGACAGTTTAACTTGCGAAGGGAGTGTGGAGTTCTGATCTGCAGGTTCAGTAGCTCCCCGAGGGGCACAGCCAGAGACCAGAGAATGAAGCGAGAAATTTATTTTTGTTTTGAAACCCAGATCTGTATTGTAATTGTGCTCGAGAATTTGGGGTTGATAACTGTTTTCTATTATTTCAGTATGTGTCGCTATAGGTGTCAAATAGGGATCCTGTGACTGTGTGGGAGTGAATAGGATATGTCCTGGGTTTAAAGTGAGCTGTGAGGAAAACGGCTGCTGAAGGGGGTGTGAAGAAACAGTGAGTGAATTTAGGCAGTGGGTATTACACTGGTTATTCGAGCATGCACAATTAGTTTTTTACATATGTATTACATTTCCAGAAACTAATTAAAATGTCTGCATAGCAATTGTGCATGCTCGATTAGCATGAAGAATGGTCTTCCAGTGGTCTGAGGAATAGTCACTTAGGCTGTGTCTTCATGGAGTCTTCTTATCTTTCAGGTTCCTGTGCTTTTGTTTTCACAAAGCCTGACTCCTCAAGTTGGTCTGAGTAGGGTGATTCATTAACTTCTTATCTATGCCTCCATCTTGCAAGACAGAGTCAGCAAAGTGGGCCTCAGACAGACTAAAATCCTGTTATCCTTATGCAGCTTCTTCCTAGCAAAAGTTAGTCAATATACATGTATAAGAATAGTTCTTATATTATCCAGTCTACCAGGTTACAGTTATAACACCGAAATCGGGAATAGGAAAACCTCTGAATACCAATGTAGCATTAAGAAGCAGGCATTCTTTATTCAACGTTGGATGCGAGGGGCATTATTTATTCCATCCAAGCTCGCACGAGTATGGTCACTTTTCTTAGCATATTTATACACAAAAGTCTCAGGATTTCACAATCTAAGTTACAATGATTAGTTGCAATTTAAATATAATGATAATGCATTTAAATATTTGCTTAATCATTCTCGAATCAACTGTGCTTGCATACAAGGGGTCTTTTGGTGGTCTCTGGTGGTCCCTGGCAGGTCTGAAGATGCACTCTTACTGTTCTTGGTTTTGTAAGAAATAGATATCATGACTCGTGTTGGATAGATATGCTTAGCAGCATTTCTGAACAGGAGCTGAGACTTGACAGATAAGGGCTAGACCACAAGCAGAAAAGTCAACAAGAAGATGCACATATAAGATAATGAATATGCAAAGTAATTATTTGAAATCATTTGCATAAGCCCGCCTTTTTCTACAAAATAATGAATATGTAAACTAATTCTCTGAAAATAATTTGCATAAGCCTGCCTTTTCTAGAAAATAATAATGAATATGTATACCCCAGTAGAATAAAAACCCTTCTCAAATTTTTATGGATGTGCGAGTCTTGTGGTGAGGCGACTCCTCCTCACACCCAGCACTGTTTTGCCTTTGCTTTATAATAAACCGAAATTATGATTGACATTATGAAGTGAGTCTCATTTCTCACAGTTTTTAACTTTATTTATTAATTCCTTAATTTCCCTTATCAACCAGTGTCTCCTAGTCTATCTGCAGTCCTTCAAAATGTACTAGAACGTATCAGTGTGCCAGGATGTTTCGGCTCCAATTACTAAGTTGGCTCCAATTATAAAGAAAACATGTCCTTGAGTGCATTCCTTCTTGGGCTCCCTTGTAACAGTTAGACTCCTTCAGCCCAGGAACTGTTTACCATTCTGCAATGGGGTAAGATGGCAGCCTTGTTGTGATTGAGTTTTGGGATCAGGTTATGGCTGTAATATAGATGGAGCCTGAGGGAAATGCAAAAGAAAAAAAAAAATAGCAGCAAGTGGCATATTTTTTTCCATCTGGCAAAAGTGTATTCCATTAAAGTGTTTCATGCAAGTAGTTAACATCTAGCTTCATGAAATGACACCATAAAATCCTAAGGAATAGACTACATTCTTTTATCACCCATTTTCCCAACCAATAAAGGTGAAATACACTGGATGCTCAATTATTTACCCCAGGAAAAAGAAACAGCTTGAACACTATTTTCTAGCCTAAGAATGAGGCCCAAAAGAAAGGAGTCCAATTCCCTATGTAGATATCATCCCAAAACCTTCAAAGCCTCAGCTGAGACCTCAGCCAGGTTTCTGTAGGGAATAAATTCCCAAACCATCGAGATCTCAACATCATTCAACACTACCCTGGCAGGATTTTTGAAGAAGGCCTTCTTGATCTTATTTCATCCAGGGAACAGTCTGTACTGAACCTCAGACAAAAGTTCAGCTGTAGGGAGTTTCTCAAACTTCAGGTCTCCTTTTATTTGAAGTTGCATAGCCATGTAGGAAAAAAAAATAAATAAAATAAAATAAAATAA